>NC_056743.1:880639136-880696636 GCF_019279795.1 Protopterus annectens | reverse complement strand
CACCTGCCCTCGGCAAAGAGTACTGGGGGATATGATTTTTAATGCAATACCAGCTTTTAAAAGCCTGCATTGCATTTGAGATCAAAACTCAATGATGTAGTGCTCTATGTGTGGTCTAAATTGTAACAACTGCTTGCTAGTTTGCTATAGTATAATATATTTTTTTAATTGAAACATGAGAACCATAGCACTCCATGCAGGCAAAGTATACACTCTAGCATCTATTTGCTACATTTATAGCCAACAGTTTGTTACAGTTTACAAAGAAAAAATTTTTTTTTAACTGAAACATGAGCGCTGTAGCGCTCCATGCAGGCAGAGTGCAAACAGTTTGCTACAGATTAAAAGAAGAAAGGATTTTTTACTTAAATATATTGAAGGAGGGTCAGGGCAGCAGATCTGGATCATGGTCAAATGGGACCCTAGGCAGGGTAATGGATCAGTCGTCCCCCCCGGCAGCACCCCCCTCCAGCCATTAAAGTGTCCCATTACTTGGTTACATTCCCCAGTTGCCATAAACACTTTTCAAACCTGCCAGTGTGCATACTGTTTTCTTCTTCACTTCTACAATGATTAGAGAGGTTTAAAACTTTTATTTCAAATTTTATAGCACAAACACTGATAGCCATTTGCTAAATAAAACAGTTTTACAATGAAAACAGACTTAGCATGAACAGGAAGCTTCTCTGTCCTTCATACTCACATTCATTGAAACAACATTAAAACCCACATTCAAAGAAAATGCAGCTGACCAGTACCAGATTAAGTTTATCTTTGGGCTGTTTTCAAAACATAAACTCCTTGTACACATTTTAGCATGTGTTCTTTGATGCACCATCCTGATTGTATTAAATTATATTCTTGTATAATACAGCACCACTTGTTAGAGTGTGTTTTTAAATTTCTAGGTTTACACATTTTTCCAGTAAGCAATGAAACAAAACATATGAACCAATAATGACAAAACTACCCAGAACATTTCAACCACAAAAGACCACTCAGACATCTCCATTATACTTCACTAATATCACTCAATATGCACAATCTCTTCATAAGTAAAAGCCATCTGAATAATTCTTCATTAAATAGATCTATAACTAATGAGGAAGTTGCTACTAGGAAACAACTTTACATTTCAGTCTTTCATGTACAAATTCAGTGCCTGCTGCCCTTTATAAATAAATCACCCTTGATACCCTACAGATGGAACCAAACTCTTCCTAACTATCATAGTTTATATATTAACTTATTATTTAACTACAAAAGTTTTTATCTGAATCCTTTTTGTCAGGCTGAATGTAAATACTGTAAATAGTTATTGAATGTTATGAATGTATTAAATCAGTGTTATTTCATCAAAATAAAAATCATTTGAGTAAAAAAAATAAATAAATCACCCATGTTACATTAAAAAAAATGTTAAGCTGGTAACATTGCAATAGAGAATGGCTGTCAAACTGGTAAGAGGTTCATAGTTACTATGCATCTCATCCAAAGGAGGACACACTCACAAGTGCAGAAGCTACAGAGCACTGCAAAATCAGCACTCCATCTACATGATGTGAGAGCAAAACCCACAGCCTTTT
Source organism: Protopterus annectens (assembly GCF_019279795.1). Taxonomy (NCBI): domain Eukaryota; kingdom Metazoa; phylum Chordata; order Ceratodontiformes; family Protopteridae; genus Protopterus; species Protopterus annectens. The sequence goes on along the minus strand of NC_056743.1, from coordinate 880,695,050 downwards.
GCACCAAAGGCAAATATGTTGTCTATTGTGCTACTAATACTGCTTTCAAATGTTATAGTACAATTGCTGATAATAGTCATTTGCTAAACAAAACAGTTACACATTGAAAACAGACCTAGCATCATCAACAGTAAACGTCTCTTCCCTTGAAACTCAACATTCCTTGAAAATGTACTGAAACTCCACATTCTTTGAAAATGCACGGAAACTAACATGCACTGTAACGCAATATTCTTTGAGAATGCACAGAAACTCAACCTTCTTTAAAAATGCACAGTCAGACTCAACATTATTTGAAAATGCACAGAAACTCAATAGTCTTTGAAAATGCATCTGCTTAATTGGTGTATAGGATTCAGACTCCAGTTTCCTGTACTGAAGGTGCAGGGATGGAGCCTGAATAGGTTAACCAACCTACCATCCTTAAATGGGGCATTTCTCACACACACACACACACACACACACACACACACACACACACACACACACACACACACACACACACCTCTGTCCACGGAGCTGGTCACACCAGCAGTATTCAGTGTTCCAGCAGGGGCTCTCTGTGGCAGTCCAGTCCTGCTGGCCATTAAATCTCCCCACTCACTCTGGCAATTCCATCAGTGCTGGCGTTCTGTTATGCTGGCAATCAAATCTCCATGGCATTGATTACAACAGCTGTACTCACTGTTCCATCTGGGGCTTACTGTGGCAGTCTAGTACAGCTGTCCATTAAATCTGCCTGATTACTCTGGCAGTTTCGTCTGTGATGGCCATCAAATCTCCCTGCTGGTAGTTCCAACCTGCTGGCCATCAAATCTTTCACTCACTCTGGCAGTTCAGTCTTGTTCCATGCAGCTCTCCAACTTTACTGGTATGTAAAGTCCAATGTTAGGATGCTTAACCATGTCCTAGAGGTTTCTGAGTTTGCTGCTGTTCTTCTTACTGAAGTCTCCAGTGAGGTCCTAAATCTTAAACTTAACAGTTCAGACTTTTTATTTATAAACAATTTTATTTTTTATCAACCCCCCCAAGCCAACACATGCCCCCCCCAGGAAACACAGGGCCCTAGGTATTTGCTTAGGATGCATAGTGCTGGATCCAGTTGGGGTTAGGACACAGAAACAGGACCTGAATGACTGGGGCAGGTGGGGGGGTGAGTCTTCCATCTGGCCATCTGTTTGGTGTGCCAATAGAAGGAACATTCATTTTTTTTTTGCTCTTCAGTGAATGAGCTGGGGGGGCATAGATCTAAATGTAATAAGCCAATCACTTACAATGTAGCCACTATACAGCGGTGGTACAGCGGTAGCATTGTTGTCTCACAGCAAGAGGTTCTCCTGTTCGAATCTCAGCTGGAGTGCCTTCTGTGTGGAGTCTGCATGTCCTCCCTGCAGTCGAGTGGCCTCAGAAAAACATGCGTGAATGGGCGTGCCTTCGCTGAAGGTTGGGTGTCGGGCTGGCAACTCGGCACCATAAAAATCGACTGCCAATCATTAGCTGACCGGAGTTCCGCTGTGGCGACCCCTAACCAGGAAAAGCCGAAAAGACAAACAACAAACTTACAATGTAGCAACTGGCTTATTACAGTGAAGTGCTTTTTTTTTTGGCTCTGAGGGGATGGGTACTGGCCCAAGCCAATGGTTCAACCAGCTATGCTTTTGAGTAAGGATATAACAGCTGACCAGCTTCCAAAGCTTCATACAAGCCCAAACCATCAGTTAGCTTACGCTGAGGTGACCAAAAGGGCAGGTTTAGGTGCTAAGCTCAAGACAGCTTTCATGCCAACATTGACAAGGAGGCTGAGCCCTGAAAGGGCAATGCTAGAAACAACAAAAAAATAAATGTCCACACACTGACATAAGAAAACATAGCCATAAATCCATTTCTTCCTGTGGAAGAAAAGCTGTTTGAATTGAGGTGTCTAGTTGACACCATAAGAAAACAATCCTGTGAGGAGTCAACAAAGACTTTTGAATGTTCTCTTGGAATCCCAGCTTGTTTAAGAGAGCTCTCACATAAGTGAGAAATTCTTAACACTTTGAAAAAGACTCTCCAAAGATAACCAAGTCATCTAAATCTGGAAAAAATGTGAATAACCCATAGCCTGCAATGAGCTATACCTGGAGACAGACACTTTTTGAACATTACCAGTGGATAGGCCACAGGGTAAGAAAGAGAACTGATAATGTGATCCACACACACACAACCTTAAAGGGTTAGTCAGAGAACTGATAATGTAATACAGATACACAACCTTAAAGAACATCTGAAGTCTGGATGAATAGGGATATGATGATAAGAATCTTTTAAATCTAATGTTACCAGGAAATTTGAATGAGGAAGAAGAGGTAACAGGTTTTGAAGTGACATCATTCTGAATATGAGTACTGTCACAAGCAAGTTTAGTAAAGAATGATCCAGAACTGGTCTCCAAGAATTTTCTTTCTTTGGCACTAAAAGCATCCTTGAATAAAAACCTTTCCCAACCTAGGAAGGAGAAACTGTTTTTATCACTCCCTTGGAATGCATGTGGTGAAGTGCAGGGGGAAATTAAAGGGTCTGGTCTGGTGGATGAGCCAACTTACCACCTAAAAATGAGGAATTTTCTCCCGCTGCTCTCTATAACATTGGCAAATGATCTTCAGAACCCATTTGTCTGAAACTATCTGTTGCCAAAAGGAAAAAATGGAGATTCAGACTTTCTGGAAGAGATAAGGGGCTTCTAGGGTAGAAGGAGAACAAGTTCCATTAAATATAGTCATTCTGACTTGCTGGACTGTCCTTGGTTTGAGGGTTCCTGAATTCTTTTTGGAACTCCCCAGCCATTTCTTCTTAATATCTGTTTACCAGTAATTTGTTGAGACAGTTTATTTTGTTTTTTGCCAAAACTGAATGAGGGGTTAGAGACTCCCTTAGAAATGTTGGAAAAGGAGGGCTGAAAATCATAGAGATTCCCTGTATCAGCTTACCACTTTCATCACACTTTTGATGCCATCTGCAGCAGATGAACCAAAAAAAATAAATCTCTGTCCAAAGAAGAATTTAAAATCTCATTTTTCTAATAATCTGGGAAGTTCTGAGAAAGCAGAAAGAAATTGCAGATTGTTTCACAATCAGTCAGAATAAACCTTAACACATGAGCCCGACAATTCAAAATTCTGAAAATCAATATTGTGAAAGCATACACTCTTTTCCAATACTTACCAAAAATCTTACCATTCTTGTCAGAAACAGTAGGACTGGAATTAACTAAATGTTTAACAGCAGTAGGATTAACTAAAGTTATAGCTGCTGGGTCAGGTTTGGGAAGAATGTATAACAATTTAGAAGATTAAGGAACTTTATACATTCTTGTATTACATTTTAGGGACAGTGGGCTAACTATTAGGAAAACTGCAGGAAGTTACACACACGCATCCTCCAGGGCTGACAGAACTGAGGGAATGGATGAAGGCCCTGGAAATTCCTTCTGTAACAGCTCATAGTATTTTCTGAGTGACTGAGAAACCCTGGCATTCTCCCACAGAAAATACTGGCACATTCTGGAAACAGATTCAGAGAAAGAGAAACTCCCATAGGGAGAAACAGGAAATTGAGCTTTCCTCTGAGTCCGAATCAGAAAACTGAGAAGAAATCCCTGTATCTGTCCCTTCATCTTCTTGTCCAGATTCAGAGTCTTGAATTTCTTCACAAGAAGAGATATCCATCTTTCTTTTATCAGAAACCACCTTATAACAAGCATCAATAGCCTGAATTAAACACTGAGCCAGACCCAGTAAACTGCTCCTGTCTAAAGAAATTTGAGGAGGAGTAGATACATGTTTAGTTTTCTGTTTCTTTTTGACAAGAAAAATGGGGTCAACAGTGTTATTAATGACAGCAGTAGCAACCCAGGGATGGGTACAACATTCTGAATTAACAGGGAAGCCTTCCCTCTTCCCTCTCCCAAGACCAACAAAAGTAGCTCTCCATTGCCCACTGAGGGGACCCCCAATAGTTGCAGATGATATAACTAACCCCCGGTCCATAGTGCCTGAGGGTGCTACACCAGATGAATACAGGGTAAAAGATAAGTGGTCTAATGAACAAGCTATAGCCACAGTAGAGTCACCACCTGTAGCTGAGGCAAATCACTAGCCTCCTGTGGTGGCAAAGACTGTTTGCTTAACTTTTTCTTTTTGAGGCTAGCAGAAGGACTAACTATGGGATCAGTAGTTTGTTCCATGTTCAAGCTGAAAATGGTGCCTCTTTCCAGGGGAAAACAAGTAGCAAAAGCCAATAAAAATTTAAAGTCTTTTAAAGTCACTTTTACCATAAAAAGATAGTAAAAAGCATATTAAAACAGTTTGTCAGACCCAAACAGTAAAATAAACACAGTTTTTCCACAGAAAAAAATGGTTTTCAATTACTTTAAACACCTTTGAGACTGACAACAGAAAAAATGCTACCATTTAAAAGTACCCTGGCATATGACAGTCCATTAAAACATATACTCCTAACTTAAAAGTAACTTTCCTAAACAAGCAATTACAAAAAAATAAATAAATAATTTCTACTGCACAGGCCGACCATCAATCCTCGAAAGCCAGCACAGGAATATACTCTTTGACATCACGAAAGCTCTGAAAGGCTTGGTGCCCAAATCTGTCTTTTTAATCAGTTTAGCTTGAGCTGACTGATGGTTTGAGAGTGTAGAATGTGCCCTGAAGCTTTGGAAGCGGGCCACCTTTACATCCTTGGCAGCCTACAGTGACAAGTACTGTTCCCATAGTTGCAAACCAGATACTCTTGACATTGATTGATATTCTCATGACAACTGTCTAATCAATAAAAAAGGGTCTGCTGCCATGGATATGAACTTTCCCACTATCTCTGTTACCAACTTGGTGGAAATGGGTATCCTGAGGCAATGTAGAAATTGCCTCATGTTTACTGACAACCAGTTAATTCTCAAACTGATATTTTATGTGAGAGATGTATTTACACAATTTCACTGGAGGCAAAGCTCTTACATAAAAGTACTCCTAATGTCAATAAGTTTGCCAGTAGTATACATGCTGCACCCATCACACACAATTCAAAGCAGACATATGTTGAGGCACTTAAATGTAACCTTCCTAAACCACAAAGACCGCCTAGATGAAGTACAACACCCACATAAACACATAGAGCTACATCTCATGGAGCCTCTACCTCTAAGCCCATAAGGCAAGCCACGATACAATCCAACATTTGAGTCATTGGAGGCTCCATCATGAGACACACTGATGTCCCTTTCACCAGGCTGAGTAAGGAGAAAGTCACAGTCAGTTGCTTATCAGGGGCTAGGATCCACCACATTGCACACAAACTTAGGTCATTGGTCCACAAGTACCAATATGACTTAGTCATAGACCATGTGGTAGTAAATAACTTGAGATATACCTCCATTGACTATATAAACAGAGACATCATGGATCTCGGAATATGTGTCTCAAGCTGGTATGAGCCTAGGACTGAGTAGCATTTTACCCTCTTCAAGAATGATGCCACAATACGAACAAAAGATGATTGACTTTAATAATTCATAGGTTCATAGGTGTGTACTAGGCTAATAGCCCTGGGGCCTTTACAAGCCTAGCCATAGGATTACCCTGGCATTGTGCCACCTGACCTTAGTTCCCAGTGCCTCTGTCGAGTAGAGCCACTGGTGTTATCCATGGGGTGAATTTTCTTTTTCCCAATGGATTAATTTCTGGTGTTATTCTAAGGGGGTGCAATATTTGTCAGCATGGAAGGAGATAGTCAACAGACCATGCTGCTTTGCCAGGGATGATATGCACCACTCACCTCTAGGCTTTTAAATATTAGCTAAACCATTGTCTTATCCCTTAGTGCCTTTTTATGCAATGCGAAACTGAAAGTACTTCTGACATAGCACATCAAAACCAAGAAAATCTAAAAGTATTAATTCTCAATGCTAGGAGTCTAAACAAAAAACTCCACTCCCTAGACTCTCTCTTCACCCTAGAGACTGTTGATGTCTGTGCAGTCACTAAGACATGGTTTAAAGCCAGGGAGAGCACACCAACAGTGCAAGGTTATAATGCCTTCCACACATTTAGACCAGCTACTTCACAGGCAGGGACTAAAGTTGGAGGTGTCTCTATTTACATAAAAATATACTTCAAGGCTAGTCAAACATGACAATGCACTTGAGCTGCTCCATACTCAAAGCACTATAGGCAAAATCCAATGCCACTTCCTTGCAAGCTGTAAGTCCTCCTCTATGACCCAGGAAACTCATACCATGTATTTAACCATATTAGAAACACTAACAATCCAATCCAATACCATACTCATGAGTGACTTTAATTACCACACTATTAACTGGGAATCTTGTACAACACCAAATGTACAGGCACAGAGATTACTGGATTTTGTAAACACAAGACCAGATAGTCAATACACCACCCAGGAGTGCAACCATACTGGATCTGGTCCTGACTAATATGGGAAAATGCAGCACACCCTCTGCTGTAATATCTTTCCTGGTAAGGGCAGACCACAAAATGGTCTCCTTTGAAGTAAAAATAAAACCTGGACCCCCAGCTAAACCTGGAATATTCAGGAACCACTATAAGGCTAACCTCCTGCTATTAAGTGATAACCTGGCAAAATTTCTAGCCCCGATAAACCCTGAGAACAATGCTGCCTATGCAGAATTGTTCACAGAAACCCTGTACAAGCATGTTAATAGCTGTATAGAGGCAGCTGTACCCATCAGGACGAAGTACAGAACTAACCCAAAAAACAAGCCACCCTGGTGGAATCACAAAAGCAATAGACTGTATAACAAAAGGAAGAACATCATGGCAAAAATTAGGAGGTGCAGTACCCAGCAGGATAAAAGCACTCTCATCAAACTAAACAAACAAATCAGAGGACAAATAAAATCTACCAAAGCCAAATTTGAGGACAAGAACAACCACAAAGCATTCTTTAGCTATGTCTGCAACCTCAAAGGCAATACACAATTATATGCAGAGCTTATTGTAAATGAATCCACCTATAATGAGCCAGAAGATATAGCAAACCTCCTGGCTGATAAATTCAGCTTCAAATTTACCCCCTTCTCCCCCTCAACCTTCCCTCAGGAAATACCATCAAATATAACTCCCCCTACTATTACTGGCAAATAGGTTCTTAATGCTCTCTCTAAGACCAAGAACACTGCATCAATGGGTCCAGACAAAATCCCAGGATGCCTTCTAAATAGCATGAAACATGACCTATCAGGGCTTCCAGAATTACTGTTTAACTGTAGCCTCCAAACATGCTTTGTGCCTCATGAATCAAGAACAGCAACAGTGTTCCCTCTGCACAAAGGTAGGCCATCTACAGACCCTGGAAACTGCAGACCCATAAGTCTCACTAGTCTTATATGTAAAGTCATGAAAAGAATTATCATGGAAATGATAAATGGAGATATAGTAAACCTCTGGACACTGGACCCAACCTGGTGGACTTCTTTGAGAAGGTAACCAAAGCAATGGATCAGGGAAAAATGGTTCACACTGCCTAACTTGACCTGGCCAAGCCATATGACAAAATACCCCACTCTGGCATTATTGATAAACTCAACAGGTTAGGTATAAACTTGTATGTCACCCAGTGGATAGCCAACTGGCTCACAGACAGGACCCAGGAAGTTAGAACTGGGGAATCCACTTCTACAAAGAGGTCAGTCACAAGTGGAGTCCCTCAGGGTCAGTCCTTGGACCGCTCCTTTTTGGCATTTACTTCTCTGAAGTCAAGGCCAAGGTCAGTGGTGTCTGGCTGACTAAATTTGCAGATGATTGCAAATTAGGAGCTGTCATTGAATCCCGCACTGACACAAATTGTTCTCCAGGAGGGTCTTACACAGACAAACATCTGGGGTCGAAGCCGTGGACTAAAACTAAATGCCAAGAAATGCATAGTAGTATCCTTTGGGAAGTCATCCACCCTTGGTAACTATCATATTGACAACACACTCCTTAGAGATGATCCAGTAGTCAGGGACTTAGGGACACACATAGATAGCAATCTAGCCTTTAACTATTATGTGTCTACAGTACGGAGGAAATCATTCTAGGTTGCGCAACTTATAAACAAAGGTATGGCATCTAAGTCCAAGGAAGTCATTGTCCCGCTGTATTTGGCATTCATCAGACTTATCACTGAGTACAATGCCCCCTTTTGTATGTACATAACCAGGCATATCCAACAATTGGAATGTCCACAGAGGTTCCTTACTAAAAGAATACAGGGCATAAGTAAAATGCCCAATGCATACTGCCTCAAGGCCCTATCCCTGTATTCTGTCTCCTACAGGCTTTTGAGGGGAGACCTGTGCCTGGCATACAGGGCATTATCAGACCCCACTCTGATGGACCTTCTGCATATCCAGAAAACAAACAGCACCAGAATTACCCATTCTAAAGACTTAAACCTTGCCTGTGATATAAATAGGATCTACTGGAGAGGCAGGTATGTATCCCAGAGACTACCCCATCTATGGAACAGGCTTTCCATCCATGTGAAGCAGGGTTCCTTCCTTACCCAGTTCAAGTGCAATGTGGGTAATTGGATAGGGAACAGAAAATTCATCCCTGGTTTGGCACCTATGTCTCTAATGGACACAGGCAACCTGTAAATAGTTCATCACCCAAGCCCATGCTTGTAAATGTTTCATTTCCCAACCCCCTGCTTACGCTTATCAAGGGTATCAGAACTTGTCAGATATTTGGGATGCATGGCTATGCTTAAAAAAGCCCTTTTGGTCATTAGCCTAGTAAATATCTATGAACCCATGAATCTATAAGGAAATATAAACAGAGATATTTTGGACATTTTATTAAAAAAATGTATAAAACAAAGGAATGGGAAAGCTAAGAAAGGCACAGATGGAACTATACATGGAAGTCTTGATTATGCCAAAGTTAACAGAAGATGAGGCTCAAATGTTAATAGCTATGATATGAAGAGGTAAGATAAAAATGGTAATGTATAATCAATCACCAAGGAAGTTTCCAGGAACAGACAGTACTCCTGTGGAAATTTGGAAGTTAGGAGGAAAGAAAATGGTAAAGATCTGGATAGTTTTGGATAACAATATATTAAAGAAGGTAGTACCAGTGTCTTGCAATAAAGCTGTATTGGCTGTATTACTGAAATACAGTAAAGACCCTTCAGATCTAGCATCATGTGGAACCATTTCAATTTTAAACTATGGTTATAAAGTGTTTATGTCTATACTAAGAGAATGACAGATGTATAACTAATGTTTATAGATATGGATCGATGTGTTTTTTTGGAGGGGAGGCAAAAATTTAATAACATCAGTAGAACAATGATAAATATAAGAAAATGCTGCTGTAGTTGGTGGGTCTTGATGAAGAGAAATCATTCCATAGAGTCAGTTGAGATTTTATGAGTAGGGCAATGGTAGCATTTATGTTCCATACTAGAGCAATAGGATTAATAACGAGGATTATAGGCAAGAATTAAGATGGAATAGTTCCTCAATGACATACTGTGTTAGAGCAGAGCAATAAGGCAGGCATTTCTGCTTTCTCCTTTGTTATTTTCATTATATTTAGAGCTGCTGGCAAAGAAAATAAGGGAGTCACAAAGTCAGGGATATAGATGATATGGTATTCAAGAAAAGTTATTTAGAGATGGTATTATTTTGTATTTGATAAATACCGAAAGAGATGTTTCAGTATTGTGGAAACTTTAGAGACAGTTTCAAGTTTTTCTGAGATATAAAATAAATGAAGATAAAATAAAAGCTATAGTGGTAAACTATTTACTCATACATGAATTGGTACAGCAGTACCCATACACATGGGAACATGATAAAATGAAGCATTTAGGTGTATAAATTAAAATAATTCTGATATGTCAGGTAAGGATATGTGGGATGAAACTAACGAAAGATAACACAAAACTGAGAAACTTGAAGCTTATGATTATAGTTATAGATAGTAAAATACAAGTAGGGAAATGTGGGCTTCATCCCCTTAGTGTTACATACGGGTTAGCATATTTTTATCCATTAGAGTAGAAGTTGTAGATGACAATTAATAAGGAAATTAATGGATTTATTTGGGAGGGGAAGCTGACAAATTTTAAATGGGATAAGATGATTCTCTGCATTGAAAATGATAATACTGAAATGTAGGGGGGTGCTCAACTGATAAAGAGAGACTGGGATTTTGGATGCAAGCTGTCAAGGAAAATAACAACAAACATACATAGTATTATATTTATAAAGTTGAAGAAAGCATTCTAAGAACTAAGACAGTGAGGGAATGGGGGAATGAGATTACACAGATAAGTATGCATTGAAGTAGGGGTACACAAAATAGGCAAGAGAGTGTTGGAATATACTGGAGGAAGTTAGCAAATGAACCAATGTACTGGGAGCAAATAACTCAGGAGAAGTGGGTAATAGAATGGGATGAGGCTAAACAGAAGTTCAAAGTGCAGGTTAGAGACTACCTTCCCTATCAGGAATTGATAACTGAGTATAGGAAGTAGAAAGGGGTAAGGGAGCACTAAGTGAAATAGCAGCTCTAGTAGAGTTTTTAATTGAGTCTAGAACAGAAGGTTCTACTGAAAAATTGATAATTAGAAGGACAAGTTTACATGTTGTATGATAACTATAAGAATCAATCAGAGGATATTAGAAAGAATAGGGAAAAAGAATTGAAAGGTAATCTACAAAAAACCAGTGGTAAGAAATGTACAAGGCTTCTCTGTATGCAAAAAGTCCAGAAGGTTTATGATTTTTGCATGAAAGTCATTTTATATCACAGGTAGAATTCAGAGGATTTTCCTCAAGTAGACAGCAACTGCTGGAGGCGTGATAGGGAATACAGTGTAATTGGAATATGTTTTTTGGGAATGTATAGAGGTGGAAGATTTAAAAAATTCCCTACAAAGTACTTAGACAGAAATGTTGTGGGAGCCAATAGATGTAACTAAGGTAATTATTAATCTGAGTTGGAGTATGGAGCGAGCCGGGGGTCATTGAGCTTATCCTTTGGGACTGCTTCTATGGGTAATGCTGAATTTTCTGATTCCCATGGCACTAGTGGTAATCACGACAATGATCTTAACAGATAAAGAACATACTTACAACCACCCACTTTCTCTCTAATTCAAGATAACACTGGTTACCTGTCTGGCATAGGTCATAGCAGTAAAAAAGAAGTTATGTACTCACCATAACGTTCCATCTGAGTAGGTAACTTCATTTGTCAGCAACCTGTGGGTATCGGATCCAACCTGGATCCAAGCCAGCAGCTTTCCAAGCTAAAGATCCAAGCTCTCAGCCCCTCCACCTTACCCATAACACCCTGCTACCTCCCTCCAGTCCCCAGATCGAGTTTGCCAATTTATCAACCAACAACAGTCAAACATACTCGAAAAAGAAAAGCTAACCTGATGCGTAACAGAAGGAAAACATTCCGTTATGAATATGACCACGAAACAGGCTAGGGGGAAGGAGGGGGGGTGGTTGCTGACAAATGAAGTTACCTACTCAGATGGAAAGTTATGGTGAGTACATAACTTCTTTATCTGAAGTAGTTAACTTCATTTGATCAGCAACCTGTAGGACAGAGTCCCCAGCTACCAAAACCCTGGGAGGTCCTCAAGGAAGGATATTCCGGAGCACTGCAGAGCCAAAGGCTGCCCTACCTCTGGATACCAGATCCAGCTTGTAATGAGAAATGAATGTATGAGAAGAGGCCCAAGTAGCCACTGAACAGATGTCATCTAAGGGAACTCTTGACCAAAATGCTGCAGAGGTAGCCATAGAATGGGTAGAGTGAGCATGAACCCCCAAGGGTTCTGGCCGACCGGAAGCTGTATACGCGTGTAAGATGCAGTGGGATATCCATCTAGCTAAGGTAACTCTTGTAACTGGCTTGCCTAAGTACAGCTTAGCGAAAGACATGAAAAGCTGCTCTGATTTGTGAGAAGCAGCTGTCCTGTGCAAGTAAAATCACAATTGTCTATGCACATCCAACAAGTGCAGTCTATATTCCCCTTTGTTTTGAAAGTTGGGGAAGAAAACAAGCAAATTGATGATATGATTGATATTGGCCTTGGAGGCCACTTTAGGCAGGAATGAAGGATTAGTCCTGAGAGATACTCTGTCCTTATGGAGGACCAGGTACGGAGGTTTTGTACAAAGGGCTTGAAGTTCAGATACCCTTCTAGCTGAAGTGATTGCAATCAAGAAGGCAGTTTTCCAGGATAAGAATTTTAAGTCAACGGAAGCTGGAGGTTCAAAGGGTGGACCCGTTAGGGCCTGAAGAACTAAAGTTAAGTCCCATGGGGGAACCGCATTCTTGACCGGAGGTCTTAACAGAAAGGTGCCTTTCAAAAAGGTCTTGCATATCTTAGCGGAAGCTAAGGGTCCAAGGTTGTTCCCGATGTGGAAATGAGAAATGGCAGCCATCTGAACCTTCACAGTAGAAGAACTGGCCCCTTGGTGGAAAATGAGGGACAGAAATTCAAGAACTGCTGGAATGGGAGCCGAGTAAGGGTCCAAATCCCTATGTTTGGCCCAGATGGTAAAATGCTTCCATTTAGTCTTGTAGATCTTCCTGGTAGAGGGTTTATGTGCCGCTACCAGAATAGATTTTATGGAAGACGAGATACCGGGAGTCCTAGCCACTAGTGGAATTGGATCAACCAAGCCATGAGCTTGAGGTCATCCAGGTTCGGAGTTTACAACCCCGAAGGATGAGAGATCAGATCCGGAATGGGATCTAAGTCCCAAGGATGAGCTATGATGTGAGACCGCAGATATGGGAATCAGATCTGATGAGGCCAGAATGGGGCTATGAGGATTATTTTGCTCCCCAACCGATGAGATTTCTGCAGAAATTTCGTCATTAGCGGAAGAGGAGGATAAGCATAAAGAAGACCGGGTTGCCAAGCATGAACCAGAGCGTCTATGGGACACTCCCACGGTGGGGGAATTAGAGCAAAAAATGTGCTGCATTTTGCATTTGAAGGAGACGTGAAGAGATCGCAGCAAGGCTGACCCCATCTGAGGAAGATCTGTTTCGCTACTAAGGGGTTTAGAGACCACTCGTAACGTGTGAGGATAGAATGACTCAGCTTGTCTGCTAGAATGTTGGACCGACCCGGAATGTGCATTGGTATCAGAAAGCGGTTGGTGGAAATCGCCCATTCCCAAACTCTCATAGCCTCTCGACAAAGAGGGTAAGACCTGGTTCCTCCCTGTTTGTTGATGCACCAGACCCTCGCCATGTTGTCTATCTGAATTGCAATAGTCCCCGGAGGAAGAAGGTCCTGAAGGGCTTGCAATGCTAAAAGCACCACCCTTACCTCCAGAACACTGATATGCAGAACGGTCTCTACAGGGGTCCACGTGCCTTGGATGGTTCTGCCCATGCAATGCCCCCCCCCACTCAAGGTGAGAAGCGTCCGTGGTCAGCATGGTTTGGGGTAGAGGCATCACGAATGGTCTCCCTTCCCGAAGCTCTCGGGAATGAAGCCACCAAAGAAGGGAGTTCCTGCAAACCCTGCTTAGGGGAATCGGTGAATCCAATGGGTGTACGAGGAGGGACCATTGGACCTGAAGGGTCCATTGAAGGACTGTCATGTGCAGCCGAGCAAGAGGTGAAAGGCTGATGGCTGCCGCCATGGATCCTAGGGCTCTCAGGACTAATTCTGCGGGTGGGGCTGGGGACTGTAGAAGTGCTATTACATGGAGTGACAAGGTGCGTAACCTGTCCGCTGTCAGAAAGGCCTTGGACTGAAGCGTGTTGATCCTGGCCGCTATGAAATCCAGAACTTGAACAGGATGAAGAGAAGACTTCCTGAAGTTTATAGGTAAAAAACTTTCTTACACTGTGAAGGACACCAATGAGGAAGAGAAAAGGCAAACACTACTAAAAACGTCTGATGTCCACCACAGCAGTAAAACTTAATAGTAAAATCAAAACTTTAATAAAAAGAATATAACATAAAATAAGCAGTCCTCAGTCTTCCAATAAGCGCTTTCAGCAAATAAGCCTTCCTCAGATCATATAAAAATTACTGTTCAGCTTTGGTATTTATAAGGCATCACAGCCATTCCTTATTTAGTTCTCTGACACGCCCTTGTTGCAAACTAATTCTGCGGGTGGGGCTGGGGACTGTAGAAGTGCTATTACATGGAGTGACAAGGTGCGTAACCTGTCCGCTGTCAGAAAGGCCTTGGACTGAAGTGTGTTGATCCTGGCCCCTATGAAATCCAGAACTTGAACAGGATGAAGAGAAGACTCCCTGAAGTTTATGGTAATGCCTAGGTGATGGGCCAAGAGTAAAGAATAATCCCTGGCAGAACAGAGTAGATACCTGGTGGGGGCAGTGAGGATCCAGTCATCTAGGTACGGAAAGACCTGAATTCCCTGAAGTCTCAGGTGTGCTGCTACAACTGCCATGACCTTGGTGAACACCCTGGGGGCGGTGGTGAGGCCGAACGGAAGAACCCTGAACTGATAAAGACTGGCCCCCAGCCGAAAGCGAAGAAACCTCCTGGATCGTCTGTCCATGAGTATGTGGTAGTACGCATCCTTGAGGTCTATGGAGCACATCCAGTCGTTCTTCCGCAGAAGGAGGAGAATAGATTGTAGAGTGACCATCCAGAATTTCTCTTTGGCAATGAACAGGTTCAAGACTAACAGGTCGAGAATTGGCTTTAAGTCCCCCGTCTTTTTTGGCACTAAAAAGAACCTGGAGTAATTGCCCAACCTGGACTGCTCTGGGGGGACGTGTTGGATGGCCCTTTTTTCTAGTAATTTCTTTATTTCTGAAGCCGCAGCCTCCCTCTGATTGGGTGGGACATCAGGGAGGTGCCTCCCTAATGGGGGAAGATTCAGGAAGAGGATAGAGTAACTTCTGGATATTATTCGGAGCACCCAGCGATCTGTAGTAATGGACTCCCAACTTGCTAGATGCTCCAAAAAACGCCCCCTGACTGCCTCCAGAGAGGGACAGTCTGGCAGCCCCTCAGGGCTACTGCGCGGGTCGGTCAGAGAAGGGTTCTCTCAACCCAAAATTCTTCGGGCCCCCCCCCTCTGCCTCTGGGCTGGCGTCCACCTTGTCCTCCCCTGCCTCTGAAGGATGAAGGGTCTGGAGCGGGACGGGACTGCTGAGACTTCCGGAACCACATCTTCTTTTGCCCTCTCTGGTTCCTTGAGAAGGACCTTTGAGGAGCAGAGAAGCGGATTCCGACGGCAGACAGCGTCTTCCTGTCTTTCTCACTCTGGAGTAGCATGTTGCAGATGGTTTTGCCGAATAGCATAGAACCGTCAAAGGGAGCATTCGCGAAGGACGCCTTGAAGGGTTCCGCAAAGTCACAAAGACTTAGCCAGGAGTGGGGCTGCAAGGCGACCCCTGCTCCACTGGCTCTAGCTGCCCCCTCCATGGCATGGGAGAGAAGCCGCATAGAAGTGCTTGATATTGACTTTAGAGTGGCCATGCGAGCCGAGAAAGTTCATTTGTCCTCAGCCACCATGGACTCTGGGGGAGACCCAGCGTACTCTTTTATCAGATCCCGCTGAAGCCTAATGACATGTGCCAGATAATTCAGCGTCCTTATAGAAAAGGTGGCTGAAGCAAACATCCTCTTTGCAATGTGGTCCATCATCCGAGACTCCTTATCAGGAGGATGGACCGAGGAACTTTCTTGTGCCAGTTCCTTCTTGGTGGCAGCTGCCACCACCATGGCATCTACCGGTGAACCTTTATTCCACGCCGGCTTGTCAGAAGGGGGACTAAGGATTTTATCCGGTCTCTTAGAGATTGGCTCCACAGTGCCCGGCTCCTTCCAAGCCCTGGTAGTAATCAAGTCTACCAAGGGGTCAGCCGAGGGGGACACCCAAGAGGTAGATGGGCCTGCGTCAAATGCCTCCAGAAACACAGACTCATCCGAGGAAGGTTTCTGGGCTGACCAATCCCCTCTTATGCACAGCATCTCCATAATGTCTCCAAAGGAGACGTCCTCCGGGGGTGACCTGGGGGAACCTTCTCCTTCCTCTAAGTCCGTGTCCTCTGTGAGGGACTCGGGGGAGTCCAAGTGCCTCCTCTTACACTTTCATTTGTGAGGGACCTCCTCGGCGGGACTGTCCAAGGAGGGCTCACCAACGAGGTCCTGTTCCTCTACAGGAACTAACTGGGGTGCAGACGCAGGCTGTCCCTGGGGCCAGACGATGGAAGACAGGCCCATATGTGAGGGAGTGAAGGGTGGATCTGTAGCATGGACCGGGGACTTCGAACTCCTCGACAGCACCCTCTCCACCATGTCTAAAGCCGAAGGTGAACTACTCTCCCCTGGCTCCAAGAGTAGCCCCCTCAGCTCCGACGTGAGGACCGGTGTCGGATCCGACGAGATCGGACCCAAAAGGGAAGTGTGCTCCGACAGCAACGGAGCCAAAGACACACTCACCCCTGCGGATCTGAAGTTCGGCTCTCGGCCCTGAGAGGTCGGATCCGAAAGATGACCCGATAAACTCGAGGGTAAGGCCAGTGTCATAGTATCAACTACTATCGGCATCGGCTCCCCGGCTCTGAGACAACTCGGATCCAACGGCTCCGAAACCCGATAGTGGATCTGAGAAGGAGCAATGGGTGCAAAGAAAGGGGCCGAGCTCCCTCCCGGAGGGCGGGGGAGGCAGGAGCACTCCCATCTGCATCTGGGCCTGCAGGAATCGACGCATCATCCGGTCCATATCTGCGTCGGACAGACTCCTGGTAGACCTAGAAGAAGTCATCAAGCGGACATCCTGCAAGAGGGCCTCACCCAAACAAATGATTGGTGCTAGAAACATGGCCTCAAACTGAATTCCAAAAATGCATCATCATCCCCTTTGGGGAGAGTGACATCTCCATAAATTATCACATTAATAATAAGGTCCTAAGCATACAACCAGTCGTGAGGGACTTGGGCACCCAGTTTGATAGCAAACTGACTTTTGACCACCATATTGCCTCCATCGTACAGAAAGCTTTCTACATGGCCCACCTCATTAGTAAGGGTATCTCATCCAGGGGCAAGGTGGTCATAACATCCCTGTATTCTTCCCTTATAAGACTCATTATAGAGTCCAATGCCCCTTTCAGCATGTACCTCACAAATGTACCTCACAAAGCACGTGCAGCAGCTGGAGAGACCACAGAGGTTCCTCACCAGGAGAATCCAGGGCCTCAAACATCTACCCTACATAGATATCTCCTACAGACTGCTCTGTCTGGCATACAAAGCAATCTCAGACCCCACCTTGATGGGACTGCTGCATATCTGCAAGTCAAGCTCTGCTCGAGTAATCCGCACGCAGGACCTCAACCTGGTCTGTGACATCAATACGACCTGTTGGCAGAACAAATTTGTGTCCCAGAGACTCCCCCTTTTGTGGAATAGACTCCCTCTCAACGCCAAGCAGAGTATCTCATTAACCCTTTTTAAGCGCAACCTAGATAACTGGATGGGGAATAGAAAATACACCCCTGGGATTCCACCTGTGTCCCTGCTGGATAGTGGTGTAGGGTGCTGACTTGTTGGAACATGGGCTATATTCTTGGCTAGGCTTGTAAGGGCCTCACGGCCAATACCCTAGTAACTTCCTGTGATCCTATGATCCTACGAGCAATCAGAGAAAGTCAGAAAAGATTGGAAAGAAAGACAAGGGAACAATGAGAGGACATGCGTATGGCTTCCAAGCATGAAACAAAGTCCAGCAGATTTAGGACTTTTGCTTGAAAGTGCTTGCATAGGTATTTTTATACCCCAAGCAGACTTTAAAGAAGTTTTCCTCGGCTAGGTGGCAAATGTTGGAAGTGTGCGGGGGAAGAAAGAGGTAACTACATCTGTTGGTAGATTTCAATTTTTTTTTCAAAGTACTCTGTCAGAAATATTGGGAGAGCAAATTGGTGTAACTAAGGAAATGATTCTTTTGAGCCTGGATACAGGATCTGAATTACTTAACCATAGTAACTCCTTGTTAAATTTGATTGCGATGGCTTCCAAAAAATAATTTACTAGAAAATGGAAATCAAAGTCTAAACCAACTGTATTTGAAGTATTGGATACTGTAATAGAGATAAAATAATTGGAAGTGGGATCTTTAGAAAAGGGTAGGAGCACATTACATAGAAATAAATGTAAATTTTGGGAATAGTACGTGCAGAATAATGATCAGGAGGAGGTATAAGGGAAGGCAGGAAGTTAGCAATTTATATAATGTTGGACTGAATATAGTTATACAAAGAAACATATGTGATGTCTAATGTATGTAACTGAGAAGATGTTAATATGGTTTATTTCATTTTATATAAATATATGTTTGCCTATGTCTTAAGCGATAATTCAATAAAGGTATTAAAAAGGAATGTCCTTCTTTCATTTTAGACACTGGAGATTTAATAGACATATTGACATTTGTAAATACTGAACAGGATTAATTCATAATTATAATATAATTTGTATATATCAGTGGTATGTTATTAGTTATTTACATTTAGCTTATGTTTTGCTTAGTTCCTTTTTACTAGTGTTTTGTATAAAACACCTGAACAAAGTTTAAAAAACACCCAAATAAACTTGAATTTGAACTTTGTGACCACAGCAAACATGGCATATGTATCTTCTTCTTCTTCTTTCGGCTGCTCCCTTCAGGGGTTGCCACAGCAGATCAACTGTTTCCATTTCCTCCTGTCCTCTGCATCTTGCTCTGTCACACCAACCACCTGCATGTCCTCTCTCACCACATCCATAAACCTTATCTTAGGCCTTCCTCTTTTCCTGTTACCTGGCAGCTTCATCCTTAGCATTTTCCCAATATACTCTGCATCCCTCCTCAGCACATGTCCAAACCAACGTAATCCTCTCTGGCTTTGTCTCCAAACCTTCCAACCTGGGCTGACCCTCTAATATACTTATTCCTAATCCTGTCCATCCTCGTCACACCCAGTGCAGATCTTAACATCTTCAACTCTGCCACGTCAAGCTCTGACTCCTGCCTTTTTGTCAATGCCACTGTCTCCAACCCATATAACATAGTTGGTCTCACTACCCTCTTGTAGACCTTTCCTTTCACTCTTACTGGTACTCGTCTGTCACAAATCACTCCTGACACTCTTCTCCACCCACTCCATCCTGCCTGTACTCTCTTCTTCAACTCTCTTCCACACTCGCCATTACTCTGAACTGTTGATCCCAAGTATTTAAACTCATCCACCTTCGCCACCTCTACTTCCTGCATATTCACCATTCCTCTATCCTCCCTCTCATTCACACACATATATTCTGTCTTAGTCCTGCTGACCTTCATTCCTCTTCTCTCTAGAGCATATCTCCACCTCCCCAGGGTCTCCTCCACCTGTTCCCTACTCTCACTACAGATCACAATGTCATCTGCAAACATCATAGTCCACGGGGACTCCTGTCTGATCTCGTCTGTCAACCTATCCATCACCATTACAAATAAGAAAGGGCTCAGAGCTGGATCTTGATGTAATCCAACCTCCACCTTAAACGCATCCGTCACTCCCACCGCAGACATCACCGCTGTCACACTACCCTCGTACATATCCTGTACCACTCTTACATACTTCTCTGACACTCCTGACTTCCTCATACAATACCACAAATCCTCTCTAGGCACCCTGTCATATGCTTTCTCTAAATCCACAAAGACACAATGCAACTCCTTCTGACATTCTCTGTACTTCTCAAGCAACACTCTCAAAGCAAACATTGCATCTGTAGTGCTCTTTCCTGTCATGAAACCATACTGCTGATCACTAATCATCACCTCCCTTCTTAACCTAGCTTCCACTACTCTTTCCCATAACTTCATGCTGTGCCTGATCAATGTAATCCCTCTGTAGTTACTACAGCTCTGCACATCACCCTTCTACACTAGAATTCTACATGAGTTAGGCATTCTTTGGACAACAGAATGTTAATGTACTAAATCAAATTTATCACAATCTGAAATTAATTTTATTTCTGAATGTTTACACTTTTTGTTGAATAACTTTTTTTTATTTTTTAAAGAAAGATTTCCATCAGCTTAAGGATGTAACAATGAGTGCAGTGATAGCCCTAAGCTTTGAAAATTTGTTTATGGCACAGTGGGAAGAAGTTTATTTATGAATTAATGGGTTGTTTTAAGAATATAAAATGATTTTTGTTTGTTTGTTCTATTTTTAACTTCTAGGGTGGTCAAACAGGATGCAAGTTGTAGTTCTTCTGTGTGCAGATCACCATAGACAAAATCCTATACCATATCCTAGCCAGCTATAGGTCACCCTCCATGTCCAAAGAAGTTCGCAATGCATACTTGGACCTACTGGAGACACTTACCATCAAACCTAACACCATACTCATGGGAGACTTTAATTACCCATCTATAGACTGGGAGCCCTACACATTCTCAGATCTACAGGCAAGAGATTCCTGGACTTCGTAAATGCAAACACCCTTAATCAAATAGTGAATATGCCCACTAGAGGCTCCAGATACTGGACCTCATGCTTAGAAATATGGGAGAAAGCTGTATCCCCACAATGTCTCAACTTCCCTGGTAAGGCCCAACCATAAAGCTGTCTCCTTCAATGTCAAAATCAACTCCATAATCTCATTAAAGCCAGTAACAGTTATTGAACTATTCTAAGGCAAATTACCTTTTATGAAGTGATAGTTTGTCAAAATTCAATGCCTCTCCAAACCCAGAGAACACAGCAGCCTATGCTGAATTGCTCTTAGAAACTCTGTGTAACCATGTTGATGGCTGCATAGAGGTTGCTGTATCCACCAGAACTAGATCCAGGACTAGCAATAGAAACAAACCACCCTGGTGCCCCCCCCCCCCAAATTAAACAAGATATACAACAAAAGGGGAAAAAATTATATCAAAAATCAGGAAGGGTAATTCCCATAAAGATGGAAACTCTCTCATCAAAGTAAATAGGCAACTAAGAGAGCTAATTAGGTCAAGTAAAGCCAGTTTTGAAGTCAAGATAGCCTCTCAGATGAAAAATAACTGTAAGGCTTTCTACAGCTTTGTCAAAAACCTCAATGGCAGTACTCAGCAATGGGCTGAGCTGGTGGTTAATGGTACCATATTCACTGAGCCTGGCAATATTGTGAAACTGTTAGCAGACAAATTATCTTCCAACTTTAGCCCCCCCCCCCAGCTGGCCCCTCAAAAATACCCTCAAACATAGCCCCTCTAGCTATAACAAGGGAGCATGTACTGGCTTCACTCACTAAAGCCAAGAACATGGCCTCAATAGGCCCCAATAACATCCCAGGATGCTTTCTGAATAGTCTAAAACATGACTTATCAGGACCCCTGGAGTCATTATTTAATTATAGTTTTAAAATAGGCATTGTGCCACATGAATGGAGGACTACAACAGTCATTCCCCTTCATAAGGGAAGACCTTCAACAGATTCTGGGAACTGCAAACCCATTAGTCAGACTAGTCTTATTTGTAAAGTCATGGAAAGAATTCTCATGGAAATTATCAATAAGGACACGGAAGACCTCCAGACACTGGATCCATCTTGGTTTTGCTTTGTCAAAGTAAGATCATGCTTATTGAATCTGGTGGACTTTTTTGAAAAGGTCACTAAGGCAATGGATGAGGGGGAAATGTTACATACTGCCTACTTAGATCTGGCTAAAGGATTTAATACAATACCCTACTTGGGCATTGTCAACAAACTTACAGAACTGGGTATAAACCCCTTTATAAAACTCTGGATAGCTAGCTGGCTCACTAATAGGACCCAGGAGATTAGAACTGGTGAGGCTGCCTCCATAAAGAGGCCAATCAAAAGTGCAGTCTTTCAGGGCTCTGTGCTGGGACCACTCCTCTGTGGCATCTACTTCTCAAATGTCAAAGCCGATGTCAAAGGCCTTTGGCTGACCAAGTTTGCAGATGATTGCAAACTGGAAACAGTCACTGAATCCCCCCAAGATGGAAACACCCTTCAGGAAGGTCTAATACATGGAAATGGTTGGTGCTAAAGCCGTGGGTCAAAACTCAGTATCAAGGAACTGGGAAGCCTTCCACCCTGGGTAATTACATCATCAATAAAATGCCCTTAAAAGTTGATTCACTAGTTACGGATATGGAAACTCATGTAGACACTAACTTAGCCTTCAACCAGCATGTATCCAAGGTAGTAAGAAAATCCTTCTGCGTTACTCAACTTATAAACAAAGACACTGAATGGCGCACATCAATGGTTATCCCACTGCACAAAGGGGGAGCCACCATGGACCCTGGGAACTACCGCCCCATTAGCCTAATGAGCCTGATCTGCAAGGCCATGGAAAGTATCATCATGGAACTTATAAACAAAGACATTGGTAATCTCCAAACTCTGGACCCCACCCAGTTCGGGTTTGTAAAAGGCAGATCATGTCTTTTAAACCTGATTGACTTTTTGAAGCAGTCACCAAAGCTGTAGACGAGGGTAAGGTGGTTCACACAGCCTATCTAGATCTCGCCAAGGCTTTTGACACCATCCCCCACTCTGGAATTATAGATAAACTCACTAAACTAGGTATAAATCCCTATGTCACAAGATGGGTTGCCAACTGGCTCGCTGACAGAACCCACACTGTGAAAGTAGCAGACTCCAAATCCGACTTCAGACCAGTGATAAGTGGAGCACCACATGGTTCAGTCCTGGTTCCTCTCCTGTTTGGTATCTACTTTTCTGAAGTACAGGCTAACACAGAAGGTCTTTGGCTAATGAAGTTCGCAGATGACTGCAAACTAGGAGCCATAACTGAAACTCCTAACGATGTGGACATCCTACAAAAGGGCCTCACTGAGACAGATGCCTGGTGTCAAAGCCATGGCCTCAAGCTCAATGCCAAAAAGTGCACTGTCATCCCCTTTGGTAAAATCTCTGTAACCCATGAGCTACCACATAGGTGTTAGTCTACTTAACACCGAAAGTGTGATAAGAGACCTTGGGACACAGGTGAACAGTAGTCTCTCCTTTGATAATCACATCACACAGTAGTCAGAAAATCCTTCTATGTGGCACACCTCATCACAAAGGTTTCTCATCCAGGAAAAAATATGTCATTGTTCCCCTCCACTCATCACTCATTAGACCTATTATAGAGTACAACACACAAGACATCAACAACAACTGGAAAGACCGCAGAAATACCTCAGAAAGAGGATTACCAGCCTCAAACAGACGCCCTACGCAGACCGTCTCAAAAAACCCCAGCTTTACTCCGTCGCATATTGCCTACTCAGAGGTGATCTCTGCCTAACATACAAAGCTATGTCAAACCCAGAGCTGTTGGACATGCTCCACTTAAAGAAATCCCAATCCCTCTGAGCTACACGCTCTAGGGACCTAAACCTTGTCACCACAATAAATAGAACATGCTGGAGGGATATATTCCTGTCCCAGAGACTTCCCATACTCTGGAACAAACTACCTATCTATATCAAACAAAGCTCATCATTAGCACTATTCAAGAAAAATCTTGATGATTGGATGTAAAATAGGAAATTCACCACGGGGATCACCTCTGTGGCTCTGCTCTAAAGGGGCACATGAAAATTATTTTCTTGGGTGGCGAAAGCCAGGGTACCTTTTTGGCTAGGCTTTTATAGACCCTAGGGCCAATAGCCTACTCCCTACCTATGAACCTATGAACATGTCATCTAGGTTCAGAGAGGTCATCATACCACTGTACTCAACCCTCATCATACCCATTATAGAGTATAATGCCCTGCTTGGTATGTACCTGACCAGGCACATGCAGCAACTGGAATGTCCACAGAGGTTCCTTACAAAAAGAATACAGGGAGTAAACACAATGCCCTGTGCTGATTGCCTCAAAACCCTGTCTTTTACTTAGTATCATACAGACTTCTGACAGGTGTTCTTTGCCTAGCATACAGAGCATCCCAGGACCCTGGTTTGATGAACCTTTTGAATATCCACAAAACAAAACAGCATCAGAACTATTAGATTAAAAGACCTAAATTTTGGTTATGACATAAATAGGACATGATGTAGAGACAGATATATTTCTCAGAGAATTCCCATTCTCATATGTGAAGCAGAGTTCCTCCCAATCCCTTTTTAAGCACAACTTAGACCAATGGATGGGTAATCAGAAATTCACAAGCAAAAAAACAGCCAGCTCCAAAATAGTAGAATAGACTCCTTATTTTATTGTGGCAACACCATCAAGGTAGTGTGGAATCCACACTACACAAAATGCAGTCAGACCGGTTTCGGCATAACCTGCCTTCTTCAGTGAAAACACATGACAAAAAAATGAAGAACTTTATATACATTAGGTCACAGACACAAAAACACTCCTACTGGTTGATTATAAATGTTCATTTAGTCCAGGGCTAAACAAGCTCCTTAGTTTAATTATCCAACTTCTTTCCTTTTGATTCAAAATAGTAGTCCAAGGAGTCTGTTCAAATATTTTGGTGCTGGCCATTTTTTTGCTTGGGATTCCATTTCGCATGGCCGTTTGCACCTGCCATACTTGCAGATCCATTTTCTCTAATCAGAAATTCACCCCTGGTCTGGCTGCTATGACTCTGATGGACAGAGGCAGCCGGTAAATCACCACTTATGTAAATCAAATGTATGGGTCACATTTGGATTGCACAACTAGGCTTATAAGGCATTAGCCTAGTACACAACTATGAACATATAAAACTATTGATGATTTTGTATGGTCAGGTTCATAAAGTGAATTGTGTTCTTTTATAGGAACTGTGAATTCATGCACTAGTGTCCTGTCCTTTGATTTTAAATAAAGTGTGGAAAATATAACATTCTTAGATTTATAGATATGTAAGTTAGAAGGCAATGGGTGACTATGGGAATATACAGGAAGACGATTGCAAGCAATGTTTATTAAAGTTTAAAAAAAATGCAGTCCTGTTATTTAAAAAGAAATATTGTTAAAAGACAGCTAGTGAGAACAAACTACCTTGTGGTTGATGATAAGAGTATTTCATTATGTATTTTGTTAAATGTTTTCTATAAGGTGCTATCCACATGAATTATACAGAGAAGAAGTATGATTTTTAAGTCAAGGCTGGACCTTGACAAACATTAATGAGAGATTTTAGAATTTAGTAACAAGAATAATCAGAATATAGCTAGAACTCCATTTATTCTGTGATCAACAGTTTAGATACTACAGCTATTACAGATACAGTTAGCCATGAATGGAAAATCATGGTGGGAGATGAAGTTGCAAAAACAAAAATAGCTAACACCCACATTTTCATTAATAAAGGAGATTTTAATATTAGATCTGTGTTAGAATATGGTCACAATACCATCACAGAAAGTTGAAGCATGAAAGGAATTTTCTCCTGTAATAAAGTTTATATAAAGCTATCCTTCTTTTTTACTCTGACAATACAGACTATGGTTCTGTTAATGTAGTTTATGTAGTAACCTGTTGTACATGTCCTACTTTTCATGTATTTGGTATACCAAAAAACTTGGAAAAAGAATATATGATCATGGCTATGCTGTTCTCAAAAAATGCAAAAGCAAAAGAATTTTTAAACATTCATCAATCAACAATCATTCAACAATCATCTGCTCAGCTTACTCCCCGACCAACCTGCTTCTAAAAACCCAATTACCTTTCTCTAGTACAGAAACCTGGAAGCAAAGCACTCATCTGCCCTGAACCCTAATAAAACCAAACTGATGATTTCTAGAAACACCCCATCAATAAAAACTCCAAACTCTGGATCTCACACAGTTTGGTTTTGTGAAGGGTAGATCATGCTTGCTCAACTTGTTCGACTTCTTTGAGTCAGTCAGCAGAGCTGTGGATGAAGGCAAGGTGGTTCATACAACCTACCTTGATCTGGCCAAGGCCTTTGATACCATTCCCCACTCAGGAATCATAGAAAAACTCACTAAGCTAGGCATCAACCCTTATATCAGTAGGTGGGTTGCAAACTATCTCACAGATAGAACCCAAGTGTGAAAGTAGCTGACTTCAAGTCAGACTGCCATCTAGTCATGAGTGGAGTCCCACAGGGTTCAATCCTGGATCCTCTCCTTTTTGGTATCTACTTCTCTAAAGTCCAGACCAACACGAAGGGACTTTGGCTGACAAAGGTTCACAAACGATTGCAAGTTGGGAGGTATAACTCCCCAAGTGATGTCGACATCCTACATAATGGCTTCACTGAGACCAACGACTGGTGTCAGAACCATGGTCTTAAGCTCAATGCCAAAAAATGTGTCGTCATCCCCTTTGGGAAAAACCCAGTTCCCATGAATTACCACATTGATGGTAGTCCACTGAACACAGAAGGCAATATAAGAAATCTGGGAACACAGGTTGACAGCAACCTCTCTTTTGATCACCTCATTGCCACTGTGGTCAGAAAGTCCTTCTAAGTGGCACATCTTATTACTAAGGGTTTTGCATCCAGGAAGAAAGAGGTCACTGTCTCCCTCTACTCTTCCCTCATTAGGCCAATCATTGAGTACAATGCCCCATTTGGCATGTACCTCACTAGACACCTGCAACAACTGGAGAGGCTGCAAAAGTACCTCACAAAGAGGATCCTAGGCCTTAAACACTTGTCCTGTATGGACAGACTCAAAAAACTCCAACTATTCTCAATTTCATATCGCCTACTTAGAGGAGATCTCTGCTTGACTTACAAAGCCATGTCTGACCCAGCTCTGTTAGAAATGCTACAGCTAAAGAAATCCCAATCCCTCTGCACCACACGCTCCAGAGACCTCAACCTCATTACCACAATTAACAGAACATGCTGGAGGGACAGGTTCATAACCCAGAGACTGCCCGTGCTATGGAACAGACTTCCCATGCATGTCAAGCAGAGAACCTCGCTGACCCTCTTCAAGAGAAATCTTGATGTGTGGTTGGGAAACAGAAAATTCACCCTGGGAATAACTCCAGTGGCTCTACTCGACAGAGGCACTGGGAACTAAGGTCGAGTGGCACTATGCCAGGATAATCCTATGGGCTAGGCTTGTAAAGGCCCCAGGGCCATTAGCCTAGTACACACCTATGAACCTATAAACCTATGAACCTAAGAAATCATTCTCTATACTCAGCCAGAACCCTGTCACCATTGAAATTTTGTCAAATACTAAACTGCTTGGTGTCATCATTGATGAACACCTAAAATTTGACACTCATATCCAAACCACCATCAAAAAAAAACACCAAACACTAGGACTCCTGTACAGACTCAACTGCTATCTCACCTCCTCCACCAGAAAAACCCTTGCTTCCTCCTACCTTCTACCCTCCCTTATTTATGGTGCTCCTCTACTAAATAATCTCCAACTCAGCCTACAATCCAAACTCGAATCCTGCTACAATAAAATCAGCAAATTTGCTACCAACTCAAAAAACTCATCCCACAATTGCCACTCTCCGATTCCCTGCAATAGCTGGAACTACCCAATTACCTAAGCTTTCTTAAACTTACCACTGCCCACAAGCTCATCTTCAAACCTTCCTATTGCCCCTCTCTTGCTGCCAACTGATCCCCCTACATTCCTAGCCCCTCTCTCAGATCAGACAACCAAAACCTCCTGCAAATCTACAAACTCTCACGATCCCCTGGTAACCTCCTGCTATCTTGCTCCATATCTAAAATATGGAACTCTCTACCTCCCTCCTTGCACAATGCCCCTAACCATACCAGCTTCAAATCTCTCTTATTCTCACATCTTGCTTCAAAATTGACATGCCCATGCAACTATCCTACATAAATCTCTCCCCTAATTATTGTAACTCCCACCCCTACCACACCCAATTCTCATATCACTGCATTGCCTACCTACTTTTCATTACCTACAAAGGACAGTCTCCTGCTGCACTGTGGCTAACCTTGTTAGATCTTCTTTTATATCTAAAACTGTGATTTTATTACATATAATATGTACTATAACTGTGTACTTACAAAAACTTAAAACTTTACACCACTGTTCTATTATCGGTATTTCCTTGCATGTATTATAAGCATCATCCTCATATGTATTACACTCTGTCTCAGCTTGATGTAACTAATCACACTGCTTTGTATATATTTGTAATGTACTTGTTTGTGGTGCTGCGGTAGCATTGTAGCCTCACAGTAAGACGCTGTCCGGTTCGATTCTCAGCTAGAGCGTCTTCTGAGTGAAGATATGCGTGAATGGGCGTACTGTCATTAAAGGTTGTGCATCAGGGCTGGCAACTTGGCACGCAAAAATCTATCTGCCAATCATTAGCGGATCGGAGTTCTGCTGTGGCGACCCCTAACCGGGAAAAGCCGAAAGACACAACAACATCTTGTTTGTTATTTGTCATTTGAGCTTTTCTCCCCAGGTCTCCACTGAAAACAGGCTTTTCTTGGCCCAGTGGACTTCCTTGGTCATCAAACTGAAATAAATAAATAAATTCAGAGATATGCATGCATTTTAAAAGATTTTTGTTTACTGAACAAGTTACTTGTTCGTGGAAATTATATTGCAACAAATACAAGTGGCAAGTTCTTTTAAATTATTGTGCTTCAACTGATTTAAATTAGCATGTTATTTTTAAGGCAATGCTCAGTCACTAACCTATAGTTTTTAAATTATGTTTGTATTGCTATTTAAATTGGTTTATTTTAATTTGTTTGAAGAAGTGGCTTACATTTAGTTTGAGAAAAAAATAATGCTTACTTGGTCAATAAATTCCATTCTGTTTTAAGTCTACCAGAGTAGTGTGGCTTACTTTTATTTTCTGTGCTCATTTTATTAAGGTGTACCTGATTCAATCACATTGGCTAATGCTGATATGACACCCTGACCCCATTAAAAATGCGAAAAAGTGGTTGATAATGACAATGATGATCTTGCTCTGCTAATATGCAGCGACCTATCAGATGCATTCATGTCTATAAAACACTACGGCAATCTATGCAATATGCCCAAGGTACAAACAATGGACATCTATTACATTGGTTCCTTTTGTTGGCCTGGTCTGTTAAACCAAATATAATAAACTGCAATGAGCTGTGTCACCTCCAAAGACTACAGATGCACAATGCTCAAACGGGTGGTGAGGTAAATTATTTTATTTATCAGAAAGAAGTATAAGTTTGCAGACATAAATAATTCTAGTTATTATTTTCACTTTTTCTCAATATAAAGTGTTTGAACAGCATGTTCCTGTTGTTGAAAGGAGCCCTGTTTTTTTTGGCTAGGTTCCTACCACCATTTCTTTTTAAATCCCTGTTTGCTGGAAGCTTGCCGGGACTGCTTGCTTTGTTTTTTTGGAAAAAAATAACTAAGGATTTTGGAAGATTTAGAAAAATTGGACTGTAAAATCTTAGAAATTCCCTGGATCAGTCTGCTCTTTCATCAAACTTTTTGAGTACCTGAATAGCAGAAGGGCCAAACAAAACTTCCTTATCCAAAGAAGAGTTCAAATACTCATATTTTCTTCTTCAGAAAACATCTGATTATGTACCCAAGCAAAATATCTCATGCCAGTAGTAGTAGCTGTAGCCTTGGACACAATCAGTGCATGCATACAGACCATTTAAAGAATGCGTAGACACTTGTAGCAATAATAGGATTCAAAAAGGACCTACCTTCTGAGGGTAATGAGACAGACAATTTCCTCAAATTGTCTACACAAATCAACATGTACTTTAATATTTTAATATTATCAGCCCTGTAATTCATGATTCTGAAGTCTTGAGATGAAAAAGAGAAAATTCTCGTACCAAACCTGTCAAAGGCTTTGCCATCCTTATCTAAAGAAGAAGAATTAGCATTGACCAGCTCTTTGGTAGCAGTTGGAGAAGCAATAGGAACAGCTGCTAGATCAGACCTGAGGTGAGAAAATAAATACTTGTTAGACTGAGGAACTTCATAAAGTCTTTTTGCCTTTTTAGGAACTAAAGATTGACTATCAGGATTATTGCAAGCAGAAACAAAAACTTCTTCCAGAGCTGGCATACTAGAAGAATAGTTATATAATGTGGCATTTCAACGTGTAACATATCATAATATCTGCTTATGGAGGGAGGAATATCCATTTGATCCCCAAAAAATACATTATTCATCATGGGCACAATCGCAGAAAAAAAACTCCATATTTTCCTCAGGACTACAGTTAAGTGCTTGTGAGGAAAAGTCGAAAATAAGTCCTGTTCTTGTAATTATCAGACTCCTCTGATTAAATATAGTCAGGATTTGTGGAATTATGAATAATGTTTAACATTTTCTACTGTTCCACAGGATTCAAAGGCTGTAATAAAACTTTAGCTAAGTTAAATAATTCATCTTGATTAACAGACTGTCTTTAGATTAAATATATCTAACCTTTTGTTTCTTTTTTCTAGGGACATCTCTAGAAAAATACTCACTGAAGGATGGCACTTCAGCAAAGGAAACAGGACTTTTACCACAGCCACCCCAGGAAGAACTTCACAGTGTAATTCTCATACCGAAAGACAACAGCCGCAGAGGGTGTGGCTAGCTCCATTCCATGTTGGTGGAAGAAACTACACAAGAGGGTCCTGAGGAAAGCTCTGAGTGAACTGCAGTTGCCACTGCTGAGTCACCCACCAAGGTAGCTTGAGCTCATGGTGCAGACAAGTCACTTTATATATATTTTTTTTCTTTTCAGGTACAGCAGGAAAAAAAACACAGGACCAGTAAGGATAGCTATATCCCTGGTGAGGGAAAAGCACTGCTGGAATGAGTCAATCAGAAGGTAAGTTAAAGCACTGCTGGAATGAGTCAGTCAGAAGGTAAGTTGTCACTCTAGTGTTCAGAAGCAGTACCTACACTTATACTTCCTTACACAGTCCAACAAATATCACAAAAGTAAATACATAAGCAGTACACTTCATTCCCCCACAATTCAGAAGTCCCTTTTTCACAGAAAGTGTCGCTGAATTGAGTAAAAATACAGGTAAGTTGTCATCAGCTGTAGTGTACACAAGCACAAAAATAATCCCTTTAAACATTCATTTCCTTCAAGTCACACATAAATAGTACAAAAGCAGCAAATTTTCTCACAAAAAGTGTCCCAGATATAGTTAACTAGTCCCTGCAACTAAAGATAACTTGTTTGATAAGAGATTTCTGCTAAATTGTCAACTCAATAAGTTGTTGGCATTTTTAAAGAGACCCAATCCCAAATGAATGTCAGGAAACAGAAAAAATATAATTTCTGCATGGATGTGTTCCTCAAAGGGGACTTATTTGCCAGAAATGGAAAATCAGAGATGACTATTGATCATCTGAAGCCCAGAGGTGCTCTCTAGAGACCGTAAAGACTGTACTAAAAAAATTGGCACCGAGGCTACTGTTTTCTACTAGTGAATCTCGAGACAGAGTAGACTGATTGCACATGTGGATGGGAGTTAGGGACTTTTAAAGACTGTCTGGTAATTATATCCTGTGTAGGATATAATATAAATAGCTACAGGCAACTGCAATATTGAGAATGATGAACATCATATAAAATAACAAAAAAAAAAAAACAACAACACTTGTAATGATAAAAAAATAATGTCTATGAAGATTCCTGGTCTGCTAGTATTTGAAATTAAAACAGAAGCATTAAGCTTGGCACATAACAGGGGAAGAGAGATTGACTGAATTCTTGTTACACACAGCAAGGGAACAAATAAATTGTATATGTGATGATATAGTAGGACCAGATGACAGATTCCAAGATGTGTTAGATAAGGTAACAATCAATATACACACAAAAGCAAAATACAGATAATGAAATCTGTAAGCTGAAAAATGCAAGACAGAAGGAAGATAAGGCCAGGGATGTGTAGAATACTACTCCACAGGCAAATTTTCAGTTTAATTATGCTAACAGAGAAATAAAGTGCAATTAATGCAGATATGCAGCTGTGGAGCACTCAGGCAGACAATACTGGCTGATCTAAATGTGATGCAAAATATGGCACTAGATTAATTCAGATACGCTGACATTTCATGAATACGGGCAAGGAATATTATATGATGTAAATAAAAATAAGATTAGAATGAAGCATATATAAATGCCACTTAAAAATGATGCGGTTCCAAAGGCACTGCAGATACTGGGACAGAGATTATCTTCATAAGGGTCAGTGTTCAGCTTTAGGATAAATATGTATAGATTGTAAGAAAATCATTTTGCTATTGCATGCAGATGCTGAAGTATAAGAGATCTGCAACAACATACAAAACAAATCAATGAGATACAACCAGTGAGAAATAGCAGTATAACATATATAAGAAATATAGAACAGATCAGTGTCTGAGAAACAGTAAATGAAGACAAAACTGATGAAAGCAACACAAGTATATGGTTTCACTATGATTCCTGGAAACAACAGTGCGCTAAACATGGGTCGTCATTTCTAATTGTACAGAAATGTTTTTGCATACATATCTTCTAAACATGTACTGAAAAGAAACTTTGTTTCTTGCAAAGTGCTAAAAATAAAAGAAAGCACTTTGTAGTGGTCAAAATCACTTGTACCCCATGTGAGAGCAAAGACCTACCACCATCCTTACTTTATTATTCTCACTCTTAATCTGATCCAGCTCAGGTAGGGTAATCATGGAAAGCATAAAATGTATTTACTCTTTCTCCAAGATGCTGCAATGCTGGAGTGAGCTAAAAAGAATAGAGTTCATACCCACACACATCTCTACAATTTGTAATGAATACATGCATATGTGCACAAGCACACACACATTCACACAAAAGAAAAAACACTATATTGAGTAAACGCACTCTAGCAAATGACTAAAGAGCAAGCACAAATCATGTACCTCAAAGGAACCCCATTTTCAACATAAAAGTACAAATGTCATTGTAGTAAGGACAGAAATAGTGATGTGTATACTGAATAAACTTGTAAAGATGGTAGTAGACCTATGATCTTCAATAAAGATGAAAACAGGTGAGAAATAAAAAATGACAGAAAAGATTAGTTAAGGAATGTGGGGTTCAAAATAGAAAATCTAAAACAATCTGTAAGAAATAGAGACTGTTTGCCAAGTCAAACCAATATAATGTAAACTAGATTGTTCAGATGAAAATACAGGAATGCTCATGAGAACAAGCGACTGCTTTGCTCAGTAAAGTTTATGGACCTGTGTTCATCCAAAGATTAATGATTAGTTTTCACTGATTGTTTGTGTTGTTCGGCTTTTCCCAGTTAGGGGTCTCCACAGAGGAACTCCGCTCCGCTAATGATTGGCAGTAGATTTTTACATGCTGGCTTGCCGGGCCTAATGCACAACCTTCAACGAAGGAATGCCTATTCACGCATGTCGCCACACAGAAGACGCTCTAACTGAGAATCGAACGGGCAACGTCTAACTGGGAGGCGACAACGCTACCGCAGCACCACCATCGCAGCATGATTAGTTTTCACTGATAACTACTAAAAATTTCAAATCATAGAGCCAGTACATTCTAAAGCATTACATGTAGTTTTATGCCTACAATTTCTAAGCACCAAAGACTGTAATGACTATCATTTGTCTACTCTTTACCATAAATTCAAAGAATTTTGTGGCAGTCAAAGAAATGAACACAGAAAGGTCAATGCAGCCAGTTGATAGGGCAATAATTCTTAGATGGTGATACCAGCCTTTATGGTGAGGCCCAAGCTTGCTTTACTGGAGGCTCAGGCAAGCACTATCTATCTGTCTGCCTGCCTGTCTATCTATCTCTTTGTTAACCACATAAGTGGGCTAGTCAAAAAGATACCTTTCATCAGTGACCTGAGCCACAGGTAGTACAACAGTTCATGTTTTCAATTAACAATCATACAATATAAGTAATCCAAAAATGAGCTGAATTCCTGGCAAAGTAAATGCCCCACAGCCTCAAATAAAGTAAAACAGTCACGACTCGTAAATTCACAGGCTATAGGGTAACCACGGAGATAGTTACTAATGTTGCCAGAAAAGGTATATGCGATTCGATCCACTCAAGGCAGTAAATCAATCTTCGTTATAAAAAACTGGTTTAATAAACATGTACAAGGTAAGCACTTTCACAAATGCTTCTTCAGATCATTATTTTTTAAAAAAAACTTTCAATCAACCTTATATATCAAACCCTTAGATAATCAGTGATGTAATAGTGCCAATTACAGATTTAAAGGTACGTCTCTGTATCAAAAGTTGATCGATACGTTTTCTGTAGGCTGATATCAAACATTGACTTTATACATATTGTCATAAAGCTATTCTAAAAAATTTTTAGAATAGCTTTATGACAATATGTATAAAGTCAATGTTTGATATCAGCCTACAGAAAACATATCGAGCAGCTTTTGATACAGAGACGTACCTTTAAATCTGTAATTGGAACTATTACGTCACTGGTTATCTAAGGGTTTGATATATAAGGTTGATTGAAAGTTGTTTTAAAAATTAACGGTCTGAAGAAGCATTTGTGAAAGCGCTTACCTTGTACATGTTTATTAAACCAGTTTTTTATAACAAATCATACAGTATGATATCATGGGCTTTACAGAAATTCTGTAAAAACTTCTCTGTCATGTTAAACTCTTTGTTAAATAAATTAAAATACTTAATGAGCAGATCAATAATGTGCTATTCTACCAAGTGCAACAGGTAAAATGCTAACATAATATTCAATCAGTGCTTTGAGTTTAGAAGGTGATGTGGTAGGTACAGGTCTAAAACTTAGAAAAAGTGTAACAGCATAAAAGATAATAATAATAACAAGTAAAATATGAAATAGTAGTCACTATCTCTAAAGAAGTGATATTGAGTAGTTTCTGCAAGATAAATGTGGAGGCCATGCCTGTGAGCAAGGAAGTTTCTGACATGATGGGGTCATGAAATCCAGACTGCTGCAGCAAGTTCAGAGAATTTTTTTTGTTCTGGCAAACACTAAGTATAATCTATGCAATGTGAAAATTCCATGGGTTGGTCCTAAGTGAGGAAAGGTTGGATGAAGTGAAATCTTGACAGCTGGGGGCTTATAAATCTATTATAGGAGTTTTACATTGTGTTACAAAGAGAAATGTTGCTCTTTCAGTTAACTGTCTGGGTTCTGGTAGAATATAATAAGAGATACTGATGCATTCTATCTGCAAAGAAAATGGTTTTACATATTTTGGTAAAGTTTCTTGGTTGAGAAGTTGAATTTTTAACATACAAAGGCAGCTGATTGGAAGGGTGTCTTTGTGTCTGGGAACTGATGAAAATCATTTTATAGGACAGAAGACTTGTTTACAAAGGGGGGGGTTCATTTGACAAGAGACTTCTGCTCATAGTTATTTCAACATGTTTATGGAAAGAAAGTATAGTATCAAGTAAAACACCTAGGTATAAGAATCAGTAGCAAGATGACATTTTCTTGTCAACCAGATATAAGAAGATGCTTTTGTTAATCGCTGAAATATTGCAAATATCATAATTTCAGTTTCTGAGAGATTTAATATAAACTTGTTAAAACCAGAGGTCACTGAAATTAGTTTGAAGTACCAATTCTAAGTGGAATTATTAATTAAGCTTTTTCAGTAGAAAGTTGTCATCTTAAGATATATGAGAACAATGGAGTAGATTTAATTAATTAGGAAAATGTATAGTGATCCGCATTTAATATTGTGGTTCACCACAAAATAAGGTAGAAGGTTTTGATACTCTGTTACCAAAGGTACCTGAAATGGACTACATGACAAACAATGATAAAGCCATAAAAAATAATTTCCTGAAAAGCTGACTGTGGATAGATGTAAAAAAGAAAGGCATAATTCCTACATTCAAAAGGCTTTTTAATATAGAAAAAGAGAGTGGGCCAGATTCAGTAACATCTACAATAAGTATACACGGTCTGTATTCAGGAACAAAAAAAAAATTATAAGTGTTATACCTGAATTTTGATTACTCTTTTCTGCTTATCTTTTGCAATACAAGCACTGCTTAGGGCAGTGATGGTGAACCTTTTGGGTTTGGCATGTGATAAGCTCCTAGCACAAAATAATTCAGTGCACTTCACATGAGCAATGCATGCAAAAGCAATGTTTTTGGTAACTCGGTGATCGCTGGCATGTCACCCAAAACATCATGGCATGTGTCACCTTTGACTTGTGTGCCATAGGTTCACCATCACTGGCTTAGGGTGTATCTTTAACTATGTAAGTTATGCTTAGTTTTTTCATCATGTTTCTGTAAATCATTATGTAATGTATTTTATAATGCATAGGGTGTACCCTTAATTATATAAGTAATGCTTTGTTTTTTCAACGCATCTCTGTAAATCATTTGTAATGTATTTTTGGAGCTTTTCTCCCTGAGTCTCCACTGAAAATAAGCTCATGGCCCAGTTGGACACTACCCAGTAAACAAATGTAAAATAAATAAAAATAAATAAATAAAAGAACATCCCTACCACATGTTTTGTGCTTTCTAGTCACTCACATGTAGTCTACACTTTGTGGTAACCTTTATGAATTCACCTCAGTATTTAAAACTACAAGAAAATGACTAGGAAAAACAAAATTAGGAAGAAGAAGAAGGTGTGAGTTATGTTTGTGTTGTCTGTTCACTCAGAACAGTGTACATATAGTGTAGACAGTAATGAATCCCAGGGACTGAGATTAAGAAAATCATTTGTGTAAAGACATTATCATTAACTCTAACTTCTATGAAACAATACTGAAAGTTTTTAAAATACTGTTATTGCTGAACAAATGCAAGTATTTCATTTATGTAAATTTTTCAGTGATTGTTTATATAAGGCACAAGTTTGGCAATAGGACAATAAGGTTTAAACATGGAAGGGTTAGAGGTTTTAGGCATCCCAGTTCAGTGGGAAGAACTGGGCAGTGATAAAGTGGTTGGGAAATGAATAAGGCAGGTGTTTTTTAAAAATTTGGAATGAACAGTTTCATTGGGACTGGTGTTAACTTAATAAAAAGATAAAAATCTAAGCTAGGAGTGATCATATAAAACATAAGGATGCTTTTGAAAAGGAAATCTCAGCAAGCTTGTGACATTTGAGTGAAAGAAGGTTAGTAAGAGAAGGTGTGGGAAAGCAAGGTATGGCAGTCATTAGTAATATTTATACAGTCTTTATCCGACAGTGAAGAAATGCAAGAATCACTGAAGAGAAATGCAACTTTGTGGTCTGAATGGCCAAGAAGGCTTTTAACTTTAGACCACAAAACATTAAGATTATAGGCTAAAACTCACTTTTTAGTTCTGCAGAAAGTAAATTTTTATAACTGAACTGCAATGTGAGTCGAACATTATAAAGGGAGAAATAAGGGTAGATAAAATGGGGTCGTGGCTAGGCTTCCAAAGGTGGAATGCGGCCTGAATTTGATGCTTAAGATTAGGGGCAAACAATTGGTAATAATCCTCACTGAAGCCATATTTTTGTTTTATTGACTAGATATTTTGTTAGCTACTGCTTCCTCTGCTATTGACATCTGCCTATATCCCCCATAAACCCATTTGACAAAATAGTGCCATCAGCCGTGCAACATGTGGTCTCTCCATCTCCAGGGAAATGAGACATTATCAGTCTACCCCCCCCCACCCCCCCCCAGTAAGGTCTCCACTGCTGTCTTGGAGCAAGAGTAAGACATATATTCAGCCTGAGAGTGGGAGGTTGGGAGTACAAGAGGAGGGAAGGGAAATCCATACTAGAGTGGAGTATATATGTGATGCCATGCACATCGCTATACAAAATATGACACACCCACTAAAGCCCTCCTTGTTCCCCAAAATGGAAGCCTGTTTGCAGCTGGATAGTCTTCATCAGTCTTCACTAGGACATATCCAGCTACAAGCTGAGCCAATAAAGTTCCCCCAGGGATGGGGTGCGCTGGCAAAATAAGAAGTTATGTACCTACCATAACGTTCCATGTTAGTTGTCTTCTCTCGCCTTCTTTCTTGCTTGATGGGTTCGGAGCCGATCCTCGGCTCCGACTCGGCACTTGCTTTAGCTCGAGAACTCCTTTTACCAGCTCGAGGCAGCCCCATATCCCATGATGCAAGGCAGTAAGTACCCAGATCTCGTTTGTTGACAAAGGGCAATAACACCAAGCATAAAATACTTCCCAAAGGAAGAAGAAACTTACAGATGGAAAAAAGGACCAGGTTTGAATGGTCTTTAGCATAATAGTTTCTTATACAAGGTCTGTCCAGGCCAGGGGAAGGAGGGAGGGTCAAGAAAGAAGGCGAGAAGACAACTAACATGGAGCGTTATGGTAGGTACATAACTTCTTAATGTTAAGTTGTCAATCTCGCCTTCATTCTTGCTTGATGGGACCGCGTCCTAGCACCTCTATCCTGGGTGGCTCAATGGAACAAACTCTTGAGGACTGTAGAGCCAAAACTGGCTCTGTCCCTGGAGGCCAAGTCCAATTTGTAATGGGAAACAAAAGTGTGAGGAGTGGCCCAAGTGGCGCTGCACAAATAGTGTCCAAAGGCAGTCTAGCTTGAAAAGCTGTAGAAGTAGCTAAACTCCTAGTTGAATGTGCTTTAGGTTTTGAGCACAGCTGTTTTCCCCTGATCGTATAAATTTCAGTGATGACCGAAGAAAGCCATCTGGACAAAGTCACTTTAGAAACAGGAAGGCCTTTTTATTATCCGCATAGGAAACAAAAAGTTGATCAGATTTTCTAAATTTTTGTTCTGTCCAAATAATATCTAAGCTGACGGTGGACGTCAAGATAATGTAGCTTTTGTTCAGCTCTATCTGAATAGTTAGGAAAAATACAGGAGATCAATGGATTGATTCAGATTGTTTTTTGAAGCGACCTTAGGTAAAAAGGATGGATTAGTTCTCAAAGATACTCTGTCTTTGTGAAAAATCAAATAGGGGGTCGAACCGAAAGAGCATGAAGTTCAGACACCCTCCTGGCAGATGTAATAGCCACTAGGAATAAAGTTTTCCAAGAAAGATATTTCAGGGAACAAGAAACAGCTGGCTCGAAGGGGAAGAATCAAGGATGTCAGCACTAAATTTAGATTCCACTGAGGAGGAGGATTCCTGATTGGAGGCTTTAGTAGGAAAATTCCTTTCAAGAAGGCCCTGCAGAGCCTATGGGACATAATATTATGATCTGCTATCCCAACATGAAAACTAGAAATAGCAGCCAACTGAACTCTGACTGTGGAAGAAGAGGAGCCTGCATGAAAAATCTCTGCTAAGAAGTCCAGAACTGCCTGAACAGGGGCAGTAAAAGGATCAATATTTTGGGCCTTAGCCCAATAAGAGAAACGTTCCATTTGCTTGTGTAAATCCTCCTGGTAGAGGATTTTAGTGAAGCT
This sequence comes from Protopterus annectens, assembly GCF_019279795.1. Lineage (NCBI taxonomy): Eukaryota > Metazoa > Chordata > Ceratodontiformes > Protopteridae > Protopterus > Protopterus annectens. Next base: position 880,655,641 of record NC_056743.1, on the reverse strand, counting down.
ACTATGATATCTCTAACTGGGTTAGAGATCAAAGGAAGCCTGGCTAAGGAAGGAAGTGGAGCAACCATGCTGTGAGGTTGAGAGAAGGGATTGACCGGTGCAGCTGACCGGATTGGTGAATCAGTAGATCTGGCACTGGGTCCAGATGCCACGGCTGCACCAAAAGGTGATGATGGAGGAACGGGAACCAAACTTGTCGAGGCCAGTAAGGGGCAATGAGAATCAATTTGGCTCTCAAAATGGTAGCTTTCTGGATCACCTGAGGGATCAGAGGAAATGGGGGGGGAAGGCATAAAGAAGTCCCTGGGGCCAATCCTGGGTCAGAGCGTCTCTGGGGGGATGGCCTGATAGAGGGAAGAGGCTGAAGAAGTCTGGACATTTGCTGTTTTGGGGAGTAGCAAAAAGATCGCAACATGGACGACCCCATTCCAGAAAAATCTCTTCCGCTATGGATTGCTTGAGAGACCACTCGTGAGGCATGAGAATAGCTCTGCTCAATCTGTCCGCTATAATGTTGGTTTTCCCAGGGATATGCGTTGCTACCAGAAACCGATGAGAGGAGATCGCCCATTGCCATAGTCTGAGCGCTTCGACACAAGGGGTAGGACTTGGTTCCGCCCTGTTTGTTGATATACCAAACTACAGACATGTTGTCTGTGTGGACTGCAATTGTCCCTACGGGAAGAAAGTCGTTGAGGGCTTGCAACGTTAAAAGCACTGCTCTCATCTCCAGGACATTTATGTGCAGATGGTACTCTAGCGGTTGCCACGTCCCATGAACCATCCTGCCCTGATAATGACCCCCCCCACCCGATCAGGGAGGCATCCGTGGTGACAGTGGCTATCGGGGACGGAGGTACAAAGCATCTGCCTTGGTGAACCTGAGACGATGTGATCCACCAAGCAAGATGTTCTTTGCATGTTTGTGTCACCAGAATCTGGTGACGCATTGGGAGTTGCTGGTATGACCACTGTGTGAACAGCATCCACTGAAGGAGGCGCATGTAGAATCGAGCCAGGGGAGTAATGGCCGCAGCCATGAGACCTAATACTTTTAGAACCATTCTGGCCTGTACTTTCTTGCTGGCCAGAATGATCCTGACATGAGTCTGAATGTCTGAAACTCTTTGTTCTGTAAGGGTAGCTGACATCCGAACAGTGTTTAAGTTTGCGCCTATGAAGGTAATAGACTGGCAGGGCGATAAGGATGACTTTTCGAAGTTGACTGAGATGCCCAAATGAGAACAAAGGTCTATTGTGTAATCCCTGGCTTGTATAAGCTGATGCCTGGTGGTGGCTGACAGGAGCCAGTCGTCGAGATACGGAAACACCTGGAATCCTTGACGTCTCAGGTGAGCCGTGACCACTGCCATGCATTTGGTGAACACTCTGGGGCTGTAGTGAGACCAAAGGGCAGGGCTCTGAACTGGAAATGACTGGACCCCAGCCGAAAGCGGAGAAATCTCCTGGAGCGTCTGTGAATTTTGATGTGATAGTACGCATCCTGAGGATCTATTGAGCACATCCAGTTGTCCTTCTGTAAGAAGGGCAGAATTGACTGAAGAGTGACCATTCGGAATCTTGTCTTCCTGACAGACTTGTTGAGTCTGCTGAGATCCAATATTGGTCTCCAGTCTCCCGTCTTTTGGGGACCAAAAGAACCTTGAGTAGATTCCGGCTCTGAATGGTCTATTGTAACTAGCTGAATGGCTCTTTTTTGCAGTAGTTTTGCGATTTCTAACTCTGCAATGTCCCTTAGACCGGGTGGTACGTCTGGAAGGGAACTTGAGGGGAAGGGACTTTCCTCGAAAGGAATTATGTAACCCTTGGATATGATCGACTGTACCCATCTGTCTTGAGTGAGGGAATGCCAGGCTTCTGGGTACAGTGATAATCTTCCCCCGACTGCCTCCAAGGAGGGACAGCCGGGCAACACCTCAGGGATGCTGAAAGGGCTTATCAGAGAGAGGCTCCCTGTTTCCCTGGTTTTTCGGACCCCCTCTGCCTCTAGAGCGGCGTCTGTTGTTGTTACCCCCTCTGCCTCTAGGGGTAAACTGACCACGTGAATCCGGCGTGACTCCTTGGGATTTACGGAACCACATCTTACCACCCTCCTGTCCTTTGGGATAAGGCCTAGAAGGGGTGGAAAAACGGACTCCAACAGCAGAAAGAGTCTTGCCGTCCTGCTCACACCTGGTCAAGGTCTCCTTCACCTGAGGGCCAAACAAAGCTGACCCATCAAAGGGAGAATTTGTGAAGGACGCCTTAAAGGGATCCGCAAATCACATAGCCGCATCCAGGCTTGGCGTCTAAGAGCCACACCTGTGCCTGCGGCTCTACTACTCCATCCGCAGCATAAGATATTAGCCGCATGTAGGAGTTACCAATGGAATTGAGGGTTCCTAGCTGCGAAGCAATCTTTTCTTGAGCCCCTGCAGCTGTAGGATCCTGAACTACTTCTCCCAGCTCCTTCAGGATATCTCTCTGGAGTCTGGTGAAGTGACAAAGATAATTCAGCGAGCATAGCAAAGGTCGCTGAGGAAAACATCCGCTTGCCGTACCTATCCATGGTCCTAGAGTCCTTATTAGGAGGATGGACGGGCACGGAAGGATCTGCAAGTTCCTTTTGGTGGCCGCAGCCACCACCATGGCATCAGCGGGGACACCCTTGGTAAGGAATTGTTTGTCACTAGGGGCAGTGATAAATTTAGTAGGCCTCCTTGGGACTGGCTCTACAGAGTCAGGAGCTGTCCACGCCTTCGTGCAATAACCTGCAGAAGGGGGTCGGAAGGCAGAGACACCCAGGAGGTGGAGGGCCGAGAACCAAACGCCTCTAGGTATACTGACCCATCCTCAGAGGGATTGTTGGTGGGCCAGTTTCCCTCTGTTTCAGAAGTTCTAGGATGTCTGAAAAGGAGACATCCTCAGAGGGGATCTAGGGGATCCCTCTGACTCATCAAAGTCAGTATCCGGCGTGACAGACTCGGGGAGTCTACATGCTTCCTCTTACAAGTCCTCTTCCTAGGAGGATCTCCCGAAACATCAGGAGAATCCTCGGAAGAGGGGGAAATTCCCAATGGGGAAACCTGAGGCGGAGGATCTCTGGGTCCTGTAGCAAGAGAAGTGGCAGAGATGTCAACAGGTACAATAGAGGGAGGAGCTACGGGAAGAGACTGCTGACTGATACCAGTGGCCAGTACACTCTTCATCACCTCGAATGCTCCCTCCCAGGCAGGTCCGAGAGAACCCGCTCGAAGAGCTAGGGACTGGAGGGACCACCGCAAGGGTAGCATCCGAGGCAGATGTCGGGGCCGAGCTCACCAAGGCCGAGGCTCCAAGGGGAAGAGCGGGTTCGGACAAGGGTCCGATGCCACTCACCCCCTCGGAGGAGACCATGGAAGCCTGACCACCGAATCCCTCTAAGGAAGAGGAGATAAGAGTAGAGGCTGAAGGAACAGAAGGGGGTATCCGTCCTCCAGCCGTAGCAGTAACTATGCCCGAAGACTCCAACTCCAAGCTCTGGGGTAGAGTTGAAGGAGGAACTGTAACGGGGTGTGGACCAACAGTCGTCTGCTGAGATGGACTGTGAAGCATTTGGGCCAGTACCTGTGACTTGAGCAATCTGCTGACCACTCTCTCTAGGTCATGGTCAGACAACCTGGATGACCTTGAAGATCGGCTCCGATGGCTCCGTTCCGACAGAAGAGGTGAAGCCGGAGCCGAAAGTATTGGCTCCAAGGAAGGAGACCTCGACCTCTTCCTGGAATGAGCCATCGGAGCCGACACTACGGATCCTGTCGGAGCCGATTTCTCGGAGCCGACAGAACGCCTCGATGTATCGGCTCCAGCCGGAGCCGATACAGCCACCAAAGTAACGGTGTCGGAGCCGATCAGAGCCGACACCGATGCCTGTGCCACATGGGTGTCGGAGCCGATCGGAGCCGACATCGAAGTGGACAATACAGTTCGGCACCGATGGCCATCGGTGCCGAAGGCTTAGTCAAGCCAGAATCGGCTCCAGCCGGAGCCGATCTCGACTCTGTACGAGTCGGAGCCGAGGCCGCAGGCTTAGAAACAGAAGCCTGGGCCTTGGAAACTCTTGCTGGTTTCGGTGGAGCCGACTTAGCCGGAGAGCCCTCCGGCTTAAGAAGGCCCCTAAGAACCAGTTTGTTATGTCTCTCCTGCAGGACTCTCTGGCTGAAGGAGTGACAAATAGCACAGGAGTCCTGCAGGTGAAGAGGGCCCAGACAATACAGGCAAGAAGTGTGACCGTCTGTCAGAGACATTTTCTGACAGCACGAGTCACACTTCTTAAAACCTGAAACCCTCTCCTTTGACATGGTGCCGACACACAAAACACACACACCAGTCAAAATAAAATTAAATTACACAAAATACCAAAAGGTATTCTATAAAAAACACCAACACACACACCCTAACAGGGGGGGGATGGGATAGGGATAACTAAGAACAAATTCAAAAGACAGGGAATTTCTGTCAGGAAGGGATAGAAATTAAATTTAAACTATAAAAAAATTAGTTTTTGACTAAAAAGGGGCTTGAAAATCACAAAGTGAAACAACTTACCAGGAGCTGGTAAAAAGAAGACCTCCCAAGCGAAGCGGCAAACGAGATCTGGGTACTTACTGCCTTGCATCATGGGATATGGGGCTGCCTCGAGCTGGTAAAAGGAGTTCTCGAGCTAAAGCAAGTGCCGAGTCGGAGCCGAGGATCGGCTCCGAACCCATCAAGCAAGAATGAAGGCGAGATTGACAACTTAACATGACAACCATTCACATCCTCCATATTGACTTATCCAGTACCAGAGACATGAATGGAATTAGAGTTCTCTAAGTCACAGTCAGGGCTCCATACCTCTACACCACGGAGCTGGACAAATAGATAGGTTCTTGAATGGGAATCAATACTATTACAAAATACAAGTGCAACATTAGGATTGTCCAAGCTGTAAAAAAACCCATGTTATTTTTTTTAATATGCTATGAAGTTGTTTTTCTTTGTGAAACTGAATATACAGAGTAAACTGTCTTTCGGCTTTTCCCGGTTAGGGGTCACCACAGCGGAACTCCGGTCCGCTAATGATTGGCAGCAGATTTTTACGTGCTGGCTTGCAGGGCCTAATGCACAACCTTCAACGAAGGAACGCCCATTCACGCATGTCGGCACACAGAAGACACTCTAACTGAGAACCTACCACAGCACCACCACCACAGTATATACAGAGTACTTTAGTTTATTTGTAAAAGACCAATTAGAGAGAATGCAACAGTGGTCACTAAGATAATCTGACAAGGTAGATATGCTGTGGCCTCTGTCTTGAATAGTGGTAAGAATTATGTCTATTAAGGTGCCTAAATTTGAATATGAGTCAGGTTTTGTTCAGGAGTTAACTAGATAATGAGACAAGATGAAAAGGCTTGTAATTCAGTGAACTGAGCCTTTTGAGGTTTTGGCATTCCAGTAAAGTGAAACAGTTTTTAGATGACAGAGCCCAGACATTGACAGATACAGTATATTGTTAAGTAGTTGCACAGAAGACAGCAGGGGAATATAAACAGAGGCAGTGTGCAAACGAATTGTACTACTAATGCTTAACTAAATAACAAGCCATTTAGGATCTGTTTCAATCTGACAGGTTAACACTACAACAGATTTGCCTTGAAGGTTCTCCAAACAAGGAGCATTGCTCCACCATTGGTTTGATTTCTAAGATTATCACATCAAAAAGAGTTATGAATCATGTATGTCAGGAAGAATAGGTCCTCTGTTTACCCACACTTTAGAGAGTAAAAGAATATTATATTCATAATCCATGCAACAAACTTCTACAGTAAAACATGGATCATAACAAGAGAGTTTAGGATTAGATTCAATACCCCAGACTGTAATAGAATATCTGAGAGATAGTTTGATATAAGTTTATTATATTTAGGAAGCAATGAGGAAAGAGGAAAGAAAACAGAATGGCTACATTGTTAAGAAGATGTATAAGGAGTGCTGACAGGTAGATTTTTGTTTTATATTTAAATATGGTAATGGCAACACTAGGTGTAGTGGCTGTTTGACAAAAAGGAGAATAACGATACACAATGAGGAAAGGCATACCTGTTTATGAAAGTGGATGTTCAAGAAGTGAGGAGGAGTAAAGTGAGTTTTACACATGATAAAGCAAATAAAACAAAAAATAAAGCAAGAATAGCAAATAAAGGCATTATTAATATATATATATATATATATATATATATATATATATATATATATATACGCTCAGTGCACGAGTAGTAGCATATCAACATCTGTATTGTCAACATTTTGTCGTCAATGTTTTGAATGCCAATGTTTGTGTCTTCTAATTAAATCCAGTATACCCATATATATCTATATATATCTCTCGTACAGCAGAATGATGAATGGGTAGAATGCAATTTAGGGAAGTGTGGTAAAATGACAGGAGAATTTCCTGATAAAAAGTTTAGTTGTAGTTCAACAATGTTCTGTTGTGGTTCAGTTATGTACAGTAATTGTTTAAGACAAAAAGGAGGGTAGATAAAAGTGATATGCAAAACATTTAGGAAGTCCAGTAGGTAAATTGTGGGAAATAGAGTGAAGGCTAGGAAGAGGAGTGATAAGTTAGATAACTAAATAACAGAATTATTGAAATCTGAATATTTCAGTGAGGAGAAATTAGAAAAAAATGAAGGTAGGTAAATAGAGTATTACTTGGAAAAGGTGCTAAGGAAAGGCTCACTAATTTATGTGAGATGAAAGGTAAGATAGTACAGTTTTAATTTATTTATTTATATTCACATTTATATATATATATATATATATATATATATATATATATATATATACATATATATATATATATATATATAATGTTATAGTATATTAAATATTATAAATAAATATTATATGCTATATTATATTATATTATATTATATTATATTATATTATATTATATTATATTATGTTATATTATATTATATTATATTGTATTTATATTTGTTCTCTTTGCTACCACCAAGGAGACCAAATTAATAGCTATAGCAACTACCTAGGCTACTAGTCCTCAGTTAAGCTAACAATGCTAGGACCAAGTCCAAGAATAGGGCACAGACAGTGTAAATGAAAGGAAGATTTTATTATCCTGAAGAGATTTATTCAGAAATGGATTTTTTAGTAACCAGAACTCTCACTTATGGGTAGGCTTGGGACTGCAAAGACTGTGGGAATGCAAGAAGCAATCAAAATTATAATGTGGAATAGCTCCATTTATATTTGTTGGGGAGATAAGTATCAAATTCCTTGAGGAAAAGGACAGAAAGTACAGTTCTGTAAACTAACTAACCATAACAGGAGATGTTCCAATAGATTACTGTTGCAGTAGCCTAAACTGTATGAGTTATATCCTGTCAAGGATATGACCACTGGCCAACTTTCAAAGTTTTAGAGCACCTTCTATCCACTCTAACCACTGTATGGCTCAAAGAGAGTTCACAAAAGCCAAGATTAGGGCACCAAAGGCTTCAGAGCTTTCTTGCCTCAAGAAGGAGGGCAAGAATCTTGAAAGGAAAATGCTACGAAAGAAACAAAACATAATAAATATAGACATGCAATAATTACACAAAGAAGTAAATACATCCACACCCTGGAAATACACCAGAAAACAGAACATGGGGGGTGAAGGGAGGGAGGGAGGGAACAGCTAATGCAGCAGTAAGCTATTAGAACATCTATTGCTATGGTAAGTTTACAAAACTGTAGTATGTTCAACATTTAGATCGCTGTTGCAGTAGCCTAAGTTGTTTGGATAGATTACCCGAAATTAGAATAATATAGGAAAGTGGAAGGAATTTAAGAATCCAGGAGTCCCTGGACAATGGTCTTAGAAAAGCTTGTCCTGAACCTGGAAAAAGAATCTTGTTTGTAAAGATTTGACATGCGTGAATGGGCGTTCCTTCGTTGAAGGTTGTGCGTTAGGCCCGGCAAGCCAGCATGTAAAAATCTACTGCCAATCATTAGCGGACCGGAGTTCCGCTGTGGCAACCCCTAACTGGGAAAACCAAAAGACACAAACAAACAATGCACAGGGGACGATGTTGCTGCTTCCAGAATATTTCACAGTGTCTATTCCTTTGCCAAAAAAAGCTGCAGAATAAGCCAATGTCCTGGTGGAGTGAGTCCTATCCTGCCTGGAAATGCTTTGTTAGGGTGAGAATAGCAGAAAGAAATTGCATAAGACAACCATCAAGAAATTTTCTGCTTTGACACAGACTGTCATTTTTTATTTACCTGCATGGTAAACAAGTATCTGATCTGTGTCTGTGAAGGATTTTGTTTTACCCAAATAGCATCTGAGCTGCCTGCATCCATTTTATGTAAGATTTTTTTCTCCCTAGTTTTTAGGTTGTGGAAAGAATATAGGGAGGTTAATAGACTGGTTCACAGTAAACTCTAAAACTACTTCCAGCATAAAAGAAGGCTTTGTTCTCAAATGAGCACTGTCTTTGTGGAATATGAGGTAGGGCTCACTCACTATAAGAGCTTGTAACTCAGGTACTCTTCTTGCGGAAGTCAAACTGATGAGTAACACAGATTTCCATGTAAAGAACATCAAACAAGCCAGATGTTGCTAGTTCAAATTGAAGTGTTAGTTTTTCAAGCACAAAATTAAGAAACCAGGGAAAACACCAATCTATAGGTGAATGGATATGCAGGGCCCCTTTCAAAAACTGCTTGATTTGAGGGCAGGAAAAGAGAAGATCCAAGGACATACAAGCAGAAATGGATGAAGACTGAATCTTGAAGAAGAGTACGAAAAGACAAAGGATAATAATTCACACAAATATTCAAGAACCAGAGGCATCCAGACCATAAAAGTGTCCTGGTTCTTAGTGAGGCTTCAACTAGAAAATGTTTTCCGCTTTCACATGTATGCTTTTCAAGCAGCATTTTTTTTTAGCCTCCTTAGTACCTGCTGCGCTTCCTCAGAAAAAAAGATACATCCAGGCAATCAGCTGAAGTGTTCACAGGTTGGGGTGTATCAAACAATACCTGTCTTGCATGAACAAATCCAGTCTGTGATAACTGCATTTAAAAAAGAAGGGAGAACCACTGTTGCTTGGGTCCAAAGGGAGTCACCACCACTATCTTTGGAGAGCCCTTCTGTATCTTGGAAAAACCCTAGGGATCACTGGAAAGGTTGGAAAACCACACAAGAGCATTCCCATCCATGGGAATGTCAAGACCTCTGTCTTTCAGGCCTGTTTGCAAGGAACCATGAAGCAGAATTTCTTTATCTGTCTCTTTTGAAAGGAGGCAAACAGATCTATCTGAGGTGTTCTTCACAGTACAATCAATTCCTGGAAGACCCCTCCCCCCCGGGTGAAGTTTCCACTTGTTAGGGTCTGCCCTGGTCCTGCTCAGCTTGTCTGCTAAAATGTTTTACTCTAATGGAATATATGAGGCCTGAAGAGTCAGATTTAGATGAATTGCTACCTCATGCCATATTGGCGAGTCTGCAAATAGGGTAGGATTTGGTACTTGTTTGTTTATTTACCACATCACTGTGATGTTGTCTGAAATAACTTGTAGTAGTATTTGGCATAAGAGATGACTTAAAGCTTTTAAAGCACTGATCACCGCCAGCAATTCTTTGACATTTATGTGCTTTTGTCTGACCTTCTTGTTTTGCAGACCTTGCCCTTTCACACCTTTCGAAACAGCCTTCCCCTAGCCCATCTGAGGCATCTGTTGTAACATACTGAGGGGGAAGCAGAAGAGAGAAAGAGACACCTGTGATGACAGACAACTGATTCACACACAACAATATCTGAGAAGATAATTGGTCATAATGCCGAGACCCTGACTGACCTGAGGCACCACTAAATTTTTCTCATGTCAAGTGTAGTCAATGGAGACATGATAATCATGGAGAACATGAAATCCAGAATACTGAGAAATTCCCCTGGCAGATGTCAGAAAATGGTTGGAAAAGCTCAGGAAGATTTCTTTGTAAAGTTTGACTTTGTCCAAATGAATAAAAGCCCCTCCTGTGGAGTTATCCCAAAGACATCCCAGAAAAAAAGAACTATCTGGTGGGAAGAGATAAGGGAGGATTTCTTTAGGTTCAGTTGAAACCCCAGACAGAGTAAGAGTTTTCTGACACATCAGAAAATCTAGACAACTGGAAAATGTTTCTGTAAATATAAGACAATCATCAAAATATGGGAGGATGTGAGTACTGTGAAGTTTGCAGTAAGCTGTTACTGGAGCCAGAGACTTTGTAAACGTCTTTTGTGCAGTGGATTGACCAAAGGGTAAGACAGACAAACTAATAATGTAAGCCAGAAGTTCTTAAAAAGCCTCTGAATTTCTTGCAAATCAGTATGTGATAATAAGAATCTTTTAGGTCTAAAGTTGCCATGCAACTGAGAGAGGATATGAGTGGTAACAATGTTTGGAGAGAGAGCATTCTGAACTTTGGGTGCATGACACAGAGAGTGAAAGGAAAGGTCTTAGACTGGTCTCCAAGTTCCCTCATTCTTTTGTACAAACAAGATCGTTAAATAGAAAAATATTGCTTATCTGGCCTGAGGTACTATTTCTATGACCCCTTGAGACTACATGAGCTTGAGAACTGGAGAAAACAGGAATGCTTGGTTTTTCAGGATGAGGAAGAATTCTGTGAAAGGGGAGAACAGATTATCATTGCTATTTGCACCCCTTTTCTATCATTCATGGAACCTATTTGTCTGAGATAATCTGATGTCACTGCGGAAGATGAAGGCCTAAACTGACAGGAAGATTTAAAGGATTGCCGGGGTGGGATGGAGCAGTAGATTGACTGGACCTTCAGTCATTCTGACTTTTTGGAGTGTTCTTTGTTCTGGGAGGCTCCTCCTTTTTTTTTTTTTGGTCCTCCTTGCTTTTGCTTTTAATAATTCTGTTTGTTAGAACCTTGTTGAGACTGTTTATTTTAACTGACAAAGCACTGTATTTCTTCAGAAAATAAGTAAGTCGAAGGTCTTCCTCAGAAGCCACTTATTTGTCCAGTCTTGAGGTATCATTAGCTGAATGTCAGTCCCACAAATCTGCAGAGGGAGTGCACTTCAAAGCCAGGAATACTCTGAAGCTTTTGATGTCCAAACCTCTGTTTTTATGAAGCTCTCATTGAGTCACATAGAGGTTAGGGTGTGTGAAAGGTGCCCTGAAGCTTTGAAAGGTGGTCAGTGGGCATTTCCTTGGCAGGATATAACCCATACGCTTTTGGCTACTGCAAAAATGATCTTACGTACAATAGATTAACTTGACATAGATTAAAAGTTAAAATTTTATATAACCCTAAATAATAATTGCAAAGCAATATGCACAATGTAAACTATAACAACTTGAGAAACCAAGAATGCATGATAGCACACATTTCTTCAATAAAAGTAAAATAATAAACACTGAAATAAAATTAAAACATAACAAAGCATTACTTCAACAAAGAAATGACTTTAAGAAATAATATCTCTGAAGGTATTTCACATGTTCTGGGTAAAATACTCAGTTCCTACACATGAGCAAGTCTAGGCAACCAGTAAAATGAATCTTCCAAACACAGGTACACTACTCTAAGAAAATGAATCTGTATACATTAATTGTGTGGTTAATATTGTCTAATCCAAATTCTCTGACCTATGAAAAGATGTGCTCACCAAATCAAAATGATTAAAAGTAATAAAATATTATGCTAACTACTTATTAGTGGACCATCCAGGAAAAATGTATCAAATCTTATCTGCAGGATCATACACTCAGCTAACGAACAATGTGACACATGTAATCCAAGCCTCATTTGTTTAAAACATTACCAGACTTTTCACAGAGAGGACACTGGAATTGTTTCATTTCTGTTTGCTTCGAGAAGACATCTTCAGTGCTAGAAGATTTCAGTACAGTGAAGAGTTTAGATGTAACAACAGTCATAACAAAAATATTATCACTGCAAAGAACAATCACAACATTTGTTTTTCTTTGGGAACAGAAGCACTGATGCTAGATTACAGCATGAAGCTTGCATAATGTCTTTAAATGTAACACCGGCCACTGGTAAAAAATTAATACTGCAAGAAGCAAATGTAGAAGGAATGCTGTGGAATTGTTCTGTTTATATTCAGAAGACAGAAGCATAAAAAATCTTGTAGATTACATAGATAAATATTCAGTATTAAATTTATGTTGAGGTGGAACAGTGGTTACAGCTCTTAATTTTATAGTTCATTTCAGAGCTGGGTTGACTCTTGTACAGAGTTGGTGTAACCTCCCTGTGTCTGGATGTTTTTTTTATGAATGCTCATGTTATCACCCACATTCCAAAGATGTGTTATAGGTGATCTGACATGCTTCCAAAGTGCCTGAGGGTGCAATGTGCTACATGAAAGTGATATAAATGTGTGTATGTATGCGTGTGTGTGTGTGTGTGTGTGTGTGTGTGTGTGTGTGTGTCCTGCAGTGGATTATTTTCTCTGCATATAGTCTCCAGTTCTCCAATAACATAGCTAAATGTGAGACTAAATGAATGAAAGAATTTTATAATTTTATGTTGGATCAAGCTAAATGCCGAAGGATAGTAATCAAGGAACATGTGTATTTGACAGCAGTTTAATAACACATGAATAATATACTAAGCCATAGCATGACTATTTCAAATGCATGGGTATGTGTTATGAAAATGAGGATCAGTCTGCTTCTTTACTGTATAGCATATGTATTTTATACAGAAAGGTCCAAAATGCTTTTTTATTACCTACTAGAGGTTTAAAGGCCATTCTGTGTTTGAGTGAGGCTCACCGTGAAATAGTCCAAGAACCTTTGAACAAGTAGATTGCTTTATTAAAATGTAAGCAGTAAGATAAAAATTGATAAGTGCAGAAGCATTCACTGGAAACAGCATGATTTGTTCCTTAAAGACAATCCAGTTACCCTGTTGCAGGAGCTACACCAGACAATGTGCTGCTTTGATGAATTAAGAAACAAGTTACCCAGCATAGCTAAATCCATAGGCAGAACAGACGAAGATATGAGGTGTGGAGACAAAATGGGGAAGAACAGCACAGAAAAATGTGTTAATGTCAGAAGAAAAGACAAATGACACTCTGTTTGTAAAAGACGGGCTATATCACTGAGGAATAGAAAACTATAAAATAATGGGCCTCTGCTTTAAGGGGCAATGAATGCAGTGACAATTGAACACACAATTATCAGGCACTTTGATAAGTGAGATAAAAAGTCAATAAAATGAGTCAAAAATGAAGAACATACCATAACCAGGCACTATTCTTTCTTGAGGCACTGACATGAAGCTAATATAGTGAGAAAATATTTCTGACTGTGACTCTAGCTCTAAAACTGAGCCAGAAAATGACAGCTCAATTAAGAGATTACCAATAAAAAGCCCCTGAATACTTGTTGATATAATAACTTATATCAATAGCCACGGTGGTACAGCGGTAGCGTTGTTGCCTCACAGCAAGAGGTTCTCCTGTTCGATTCACGGCTGGAGTGCCTTCTGTGTGGGGTCTGCATGTCCACCCCATGGTCGAGTGGCCTCTGAAAGACATGCATGAATGGGCATGCCTTCGCTGAAGGTTGGGTGTCGGGCTGGCAACTCGGAATAAATAAAACAACCAACATGAATAATATTCCTAAAATAAAAAAAGTTCTAATGGTTTAACAATCTCATTTTAATTGCAATATACATTATGTAAGTACCCTCAAAACAACTAATAAAATAATAGACGATAAACCCAATTAAAATGAACCTACTAAAACCTGGGACACTGAGACATTTAACCTTAGTTGCCACTCTAGTTTCCTCTTTTGTAACAATGATTTCATATTTCTACCTCTCACTGTCTGCAGATCATTTAACATGAAAAAATATCTTTCTATAGCTCTCACATGTCAGTAAAGGTTTGTATAAAAAATTGTCCATCTTCATCTTTCATAAACCCTGACATTTAGCATTCTAATAGCTTTTTTAGTGCAAAAAGCATCACATGTATCACATACAACCAAATAAACAACTTTAAAAGTACATTTATAATGATTTTTATAACTAGTAACTCCTTTAAAACATTTGATGGAAGTACAAAAGTGCTCCTTTTGATAATCCTGTAATGATTATACCTACCACATGTAAAAGTGCCTTTTATTTTATTTAATGCACTCTTACTAAGCCACTTTTTGACTATCAGAATGGTTTAACTGTGATCTTTAGTATACAAGCAATAGATTTGGCCCTACTGCATTCAACTATTCCAAATGCCCTTGCAGTATATTTAAATGTGTCAAAAGTACATTTTTAAAACTTGATGAACCTATATTATAATGTCAGGCTATTGTGGTATTCCATTCCTTTTCATATGTTTTTCTGAGTCACCCTGGAGCTCACATATACATTCTTTAAAATAGGTTTACACAAATAATGTTTACTTTTGCATATTCAAAAATATTTTGCATCTCTTGACCAATGTATCCTCTACCTAAAAACATTATTTGTAAAATTGGTAGTCCATGTTCAAAATCAATGTTATTTGTGATCAGCCTAGATAATATAAATGCATGGCTTCTAATAACATTTTTAATAAACTTGGGATGACAACTAGATGCATACAAATGTTTGTAAAAGTTAATGTTAAAAAAATCTTGAAAGTGAAACCATTGCCTATGTCATCCTCAGTTATCTTGTTGTCCACAAATTCTGCATATCTAACCAAAAATAAGATAACTGCAAAAAGTCAGTACTTCTATTAAGATGTGCAAAGATGATTCCAACTGTTTTACATTACCAGTTCACATGATAAAAATATAATCAATAAAGCAGTCACAAAAAAGTAAAAAAAACTGAAACTGCTGTCCCAAACATACAGAACATACACTTATAAAAGAAAACAAACCATTACAAAGATTTTTCTTTTTCATGCTTTATACATACATGGTTTCTTTCTTAATAATTATTATTAAATTTAATATTACATAGATTGATTATATTCTGCCTCCCTGAAGATTCATTCCTCATCCTGAACATTATTTTGTATGTATTGTTCCCACAGATTACATCTGTCTGTAGTTTGCTCCTTCCATTTTCTAAATATCCCGCCTCCATTTCTTTTATTTCCTTTACAAAATTCATTAAGTTTAGCATGGTTGGTTCACTTTTTTATTTACATTTTCTAGAAATTGTTTTTTGGCAACCAACAGCATTAAACTTTGCAAGGCATTACTATGTCTAGGCAATTCAGTTTCTATATTCCAACTCAAAAGAATAATTTCCTTAGTTACAATAATTTGCTTCCCAAACATTTCTGACCCTGTACCCTGTAGATAAGTTTTAAAAGATACTCAACTCATTATATTCCCACAAAACATGTACTCAAGTACCCATTTTTCCCACCACAACTCCAACAACTGCAGTCTACCTGTGAATTTTTTTTCTGAAGTCTACTTGGGTTATAAAAATACTTGCAAAAAAACTTTCATGCAAAAATCTTAAATCTTCTTAGATTATTGTTGCATACCTGGGAACCATTCAAATATCCTGCCATTGTTCCTTTGTATATTGCCTTTCCATTCTCATTTCCCAGTCTTTCCTAAACTCTTTAAATTGAAACTTATAATTGTCATGCATTATTTTATATGCCTTACTAATTATCTTTTTTCACTGCAGCTTCTGTTCTAGACTCATCTATAAATTCATCCAGAGCTGGACTTATATTTAACATATCCATTTCACTTTATTTTGCCTATAATCTGTCTCCAGCTCATAGCCCAAACCTCTGTTTAGCCTCATTCTACTCTATGGCTTTTTCCATCCTAAGTATTTGCTCCCAGTACCTTGGTTTCTTTGCTAATTTTCTCCAATAAATTCCAGCTCCCTCTTGCCTACTGTTTATGCCCTTACTTGTGAATGTCCATTTTTGTAAATTCTCTTTTCTCCATTTCCAAACATAGGGCATATTTTTGAGCACTTGAATTTGCTTTGTTAAGTCTGAAGAGCTCAAATTAGGAAACTTGAAGTGCTCTTGTAGAACTGCTAATTTTGTCTCCATCCTTTCTCCCATGACCCCTCAATGCAAGCATTCCCCTTCTGTGAGTGTTCAAGCTACAACAAGAGTTCCACCATCTGTTGCATACTTTGGTTGTGGCTTTCATTGATCTGCTTCCCCTAGTAGACCCTTAAAGGGTTCTGCTGTTCTCTATAGTTCCAGGTTCATATTTCATTATGAAAGGAGTATGGTAGTGCTGCTGAGTTTTACCACTCCACAATTCCTTGTCTTCTTCCAAAGCTAAACACGTGTGCGGGTGCACACACGCATGCACACACACAGACACGCGCGCACACAAACACACACACACACACACACACACACACACTCTTTAGAAACAAATGCATTGAAAAAACACATCTACTTCTAATCAATTGAAAGTACACA
>NC_056743.1:880506636-880636636 GCF_019279795.1 Protopterus annectens | reverse complement strand
TTGTACTTGCTTTGGAGTGACCTGAGTGCTTGTGTTATGTGGCGGATCCTAGCGCCCGACAGGCAGCTCACTGTGACCTTCTCCTTGTTCAGCCTGGTGAGCGGGACGTCAGTGTGCCTGATGATAGAGTCACCTATTGCAAGTGTATCAGGTGTGTTGTTTAGCCTTAAGGGCTGTGACTGTTCGGCACACTGGCTTTGTGAGCTATGTGTTGTATGTGTTTTGTTTTGGGGTAGTGGTTGCTTGGGTGTCTGCTTTGGAGGTCTCTGCTGCTTAGGCAGATTTTTATTTAGAGCCTCCGAGTATGTTTTTGCATGTTTATGTGTTTGGTTTGCTGTCGTGGTAGGTCTATGTGAGACTGGAATTGTAGTGAGTGTGGTTTCCTTCTCCTCCTGACTGGTTACGCCAATACTGAGTTGAGAGAGCTTAGCCTCCAGTATGGCTATATGGTTGCATCTCTCATAAGTGTTGGAATTTGTTGGGAGGAGGAGAGGGTTGTCTGTGTACATGAGGCAGTTGTAACATTGCCTCAAGATTCCCGGATTCACCAGATGGACCGGAGAGGAGATTGACAACTGACCTTTGGACATGCTAGAATAGTATTGGGAATTCCTTTATAATTGAAAAAAAAAAGGGCTAATGGGGAACAAGGTACTCAAGGGGAGTTTGTGAGGGTGTAGTGCTTTTAATTTTTTAGTGCTGACTTATATAATTGCTTTAGTGGGCAAGTGCCAGGTAACTTAAATGCAATGTGTTACAGGTAACTTAAATGCAAAAACGACAAACAGTAACTTTCTTTCAAGTGAAACAAGGAAATAAGTACAGTAAGCAATGCAGATATCACTAGGGATCCACAGAAGCGCTGAAAAGCCGCGTTTTAGGTGGAATTAGCGTTTCAGGGAAATAACAAGCAAACAAACAACAAGCATACAAACAAAGCTGGATTCAGCAGGCCTGGATCTAGTCTATGCTACAGCAAAGAAGGTGTACCAATTTCAGTAAGAAACAGTTCAAATATGCAGGCACTATAAGCCTTTAACCAGAAATTCCCAGCTCAGAAGGGCAGAGTCCAGCCTCTCCTCCCACAAGAGTGCAGACCACGAACCTTCTTAATGTAAAATAACTGGCCTAAAGCCCAAGTGCTTAAGCCAGAACTAATATACTTTTAGAATAACAGACACTGAGCCCTCAATCAGCAGTTCCCAACTTAGAAGGATGTAAGCTACCTGTTCTGCCACCACAGTGCAGACCACAAAACTTCTTAATGTAAAACAACTGGTCTGAAGCCCAAGTGCTTAAACTAAAAGGCTTAGAATGAGATACACCAAGCAGTAATAAATACAACTGAGTACTTTTAAGATGGCCTTAAAAGCAAAATAAAGTAGGAAGAAACACAAATACAGTAAAAGCAGATAATTTTTTTTTTTTCAGAAAAGTAGCAAAAACAGTAGTAAAAACAATTCACATAAAGTGTAAGCTGGCTCACTTGAGTATGTAGCAATATTAGTCCACACACAGTTTGAAAATATGTAATTAAATTAAAAAGGACTAAAAGCAAATGCAGAAAAGGTTTATTAGGTAGAATGCGGTAAAGAGATGGGACTGGGGGAGTGTCCTAGATTAAATCTACAGTGGGGCGGGCACTGCAAAAGCCACCAAATTTAAACTACAACCAAGAACAGAGAGGGGGGGGTGGGGAAACCAGTTTCAACAGAGATGTGAGGAATCAGAGTGCAAATTATAAAACCAAAAAAATATGTACTGATCTCTGTATATTTGCAGAACAGTAAGACAACAGATATCTAAGCAACAATTTAGCTCTATAATACAGAATAATACAGAAAAATATACTCAGCTCTATATATTTGCAGATAGTCTTGAAAGGCTGTCTCTCAACACACAGGTTCCACTTTAAAATGTTAAAAGAGGCAAAAGCAAAATAAGGTAATAAAGTAGGAAGAAACACAAATACAGTAAGGCAGATGAAGTGCAACATTTTTTTTTTTTTTTGAGATGGAGGAAACAGAGCAGATTAAGATACTATAGGGGAATGCCCTTCCCAAGTGCTCTCTCTGTACACTGCAGAGGAGATGGTACTGGTAAGAGTATCCAAAATCAAAATATGATCTCACTGTACTCAGTTGAGTGAGCGAATGAGAAGGGTCCAGGAGGAGTGTGCAAAAAGAGATTTACAGCAGGGGCGGGCAATTCCAAAGCCACCCAAGATTAACACCACAACAAGAAACAGGGAGGGGGTGGAGAACTACTGCAGAGATTCAGAGACACACACAATATTTACTGAATGCAAGACAAACAATATTTACTCACTCAAATCTTAAATAAGTGCAGAAAATATACTTAAATCAGCTTATGTCCAGTTGATGTATGCAGGCAAGTCTCAGTAGCCAGCAACTCGATTTAAAATGATTACTAGAAATGTAACCAACACAGATTTTAATGCTAACAGAAACCGCCAAGCTATTTAACACTTAACAAAGGAATTTCACAGCAGTCTAACTACTGCAGAGATTCAGAGACACACACAATATTTACTGAATGCAAGACACACAATATTTACTCACTCAAATCTTAAATAAGTGCAGAAAATATACTTAAATCAGCTTATGTCCAGTTGATGCATGCAGAGAAGTCTCAGTAGCCAGCAACTCGATTTAAAATTATTCAGGAGCACAGGCAGTAACATGCATCTTAGCATGGATAACCTTAATTTTGGATTAGATTTTGCCAGTGTCGGTGTAGTGTCAATCTGGGACAATTGCTTCTATCAATAGGGTTAAAATTCATTATTTGAAGATGTACAAAGTTTTGTGCATTTGATTTAAGTTAATATGCTCTGGGTTGTATTTGAGATTTTTGATTAAGGGTTTTCATTAACACAAAAAGCCTTGTAAAATGTGACATAAGTTCAAATGGAGATGGCAAAGAATAAATGTATAAAACATCAACCTGCCAAAAATCAGTGGGTACATGTAACACAAAAGCTGGAAATAGACATTTAAAACAGCTATCACATATAATAGATGTGAATAATAACTTCTTATCATAATAGCTACACTAAACATATTATTTTAGAAAATGAATGGCATCACAGGTATAAATAAAAAGGAAATATTGAAATATGATAAGAAATGCAGAGTGCGAATAGTAATGCTACAGGAGACCCACTTGGAAAGAAATGAGTATGTAAATTTGATAAAGAAAGGATTGCAGGAGGGATATCAAGAACAAAGGAAAAGATAAGTACGTATACTAATTGATAGAGAAGCTCCAATAGTGATAGAGGAGGAAAAAGATAGTAATGGTAGATTTGTAGTAGTAAGGGGATACTGGCAAGGGATGAGGATTTATATTCCAAATAAAACTGCTATAATGGGGCTTAAGTAAATTTCTGGAGAAATAAATAGCTTTCAGCAGGGAATTTTACATATAGGTGGGAATAGAACTTTATTTGCAACATTGAGGCTGTATCTGGGGGCCTAGAAGGGAAAATGTAACAGAATAGGGTAGATTTCCAAAATAATATATGAAAATATTTGTTATGGAAGATGCAATTTCAGTAGTAGAAACTCAGAAATAATTTACATATTATTCCCAATGTACAATAACTCGGCTATACTAGACAGAAATTATATTTCACAGGAACATCTGCATTTATGTGTGTTAAAGTGCAGCAACAAAATAAATAACAAAGAGTTTTACCTTTTCTGCCTTGAGTCAAAAATAACACTTCAGGATGTGCAAAGTACTCTTATTCCAAACAAGCAGCACTGGAAGACTGCCTATTCAAAACTTTAGATCTGTCTCCCCGAGTAGAAGAGACATACAGTTTATTTACTATTTTTTATGGGTCTATATGATGTCCGCGAAAGATGCAATCATCAAATAAGTCTTCCATGAACAACAACTGATGAAAACCACTTCAGTCAACCGTGGAAGTTTTCCCACGGTTTGCAGACACTTGCCCACCAACCTAAACTTGCCCTTTTCCCCACTGTAGTGTAATCTCAGAGCACAACTCCCTACATTTGGGAGTGTGGGGGGCAAAGCCCCCCACTTGGATGGATTTCATCTAGTCCATTGTGTGCTCCGGACAGTTGGCGGGGAAGTATTTGCGAACCATGGGAAAAATTCCGTGGTTCGCTGAAGCGATTTTCAGTTTTTCACAGAAGATGTATTCGAAAAATAAGTCTTTTGCAGACATAATATAGACCAATTTCTTATCAGTTACATGCATGCAGATTTCTGTCATTACTTATTGGTTAACAGATCAATAAATTTAAAAATATATTCCCTCATGATTCTCGCTTAGAGCTTCACATGAACATTTGACAATTAGGACTCTCTAAAACATGGATCATGTGGGTTTAGCAATCTTCCCCCTGACCTTGTACCATTTAGTACAACATACATTATCTCTATACAGACATCCTTGTAAAAACTCATTCCCCAGCCTGTGAAGGCCAGAACTTAGAAAAGATTTCCTGACACAATGTTTTCTTTTTCTATCCTTACTTTTACTGCCAGTATACTATAATGTGACATTAAAGAGAATGCAGTTGTTAAAACACTTGATATATAAAACTACAACTTAGCTGAACTGTGATTCTGCATTGCCTTTGATTCCTAACATAAACACATTATAAACATTTTATTTAACTCATGTGTGAAGAAAACTGGAAGTTAATATACATTTTGTGAGAATGATTATGAGACAATACATTTTCCATAACACGTCAAAGTTTCAATACATCCAATGAATATTTTGGATCATGCACCAATAAAAACTAAGATAAAAATGCAGGCCAATGAAATACAAATGAGACACTGGCACCTCCCAATCTACCTGTTGAAAAGAGAGGAATTCAAGGAATGGGTAGTGGAAATTATTGGAGAGTTATTAGGGAAGATGGAAATTATATCAGAAGTAATAGGTAGTGAGTGGGTTAAAATGAAAATGGAGTTTAAAAATAGGGTAGAAATAAAAGAAAAAGAGATATGGTTAAGAAATAACAAGAATTATTTAGAGGGGCTGACAAAGGTTAAAGTATTGCAGAATATTCCAAAGACATGCATCTGCAGCATTTCTCCTCGGGCCTCTGCTGGAAAATAGGCTCTGTCCTAGTCGGACTTTCCCAGTCAAAAAATGCTAAATAAATAAATAAATAAGGGGATCTCACAGAACAAGTAGAGGTTCAAATGCAGAGTGCTAAAGAAAAAATAAGGGAGTATCTGGATAACATGCATGAGTTTAGAAAGATTGCTGTTAAGACTGTTTTTTAATAACTTCAAAGGACAATCACTTTTAGTACAATGACTTAGGCAATAGAAAGTAAAAAGGGTTGTTGCTAAACTTAGAGAGCCTATATCTGTAGGGGAATTAGAGATATTTCAGAAATTTTATGAAAATTTGTATAACGTAGGGGAATGTGGAAACCAAGAAAAAGCACAAATGAAAATACTTATGCAAAACTTAAGTATGCCATGATTAGAGTTAAGATGAGGCTCAACAATTAACAATTAAGATAGGAGAAGATGAGACAAAAAATGGTGATGTATAATCAATCTGCAAGAAGGTCTCAAAGAATAGATGGTATTCCTGTGGAATTTTGGAAGCTAGGAGGGGAAAAAAGTGATAGAGATCTGGAAGGTTTTAGTTATTATTTATTATTTATTTACCGGGAAATTCCAACTGGACACAGGTCCTTTTTCAGTGGAGGCCCGGGAAGAAAAGCTCTACAGAACAATAAATGAGCAGCAGAGTACATGAAGAAAATATAACAAAATAGGGTAGATTTCCAAAAGAATATATGAAAATATTTGGTACGGAAGATGCAATTGCATATACATACAGTAGCAAATAATACATACTGCAGCTAACATTAGCTATAAATACAATATGAAACATAGTAATGAACAGATATACCAATATCCATCTAGAGGCTAGGAATAAAGGTAGGATGTATATACAGATAGTACTAAGCTCAAACAGATACTGTTCTAAACTCATATACCTAAATCTTATATGCAAACGTTGCACTAGACTCAAGCAGATATAAAGCAGAAGCTCCACATGAAGGTGGAACAAGCTAGAAGGGCTAATGGGGTGGAAGGAGAAGATATAGGAGTAAGACGGGAGATTGAGTGAGTAGTATACGTGGTAGTGAGAGTAAGCTAGGTACTTTTGCTTAACAGTATTTTAAAAGGAAGGAAAGCTCCATCATCCTGGAAGAAGCTGTGGTGGCTGTAATACCTAAAGACAGTGAAAGACCTATGAGATCCAGCCTCATATAGGGCCACTGCAATTTTAAATTATGATCATAAAGTGTTTATGGCCAAACAAATTGCAAAGCTGTTGACAAAATTGATAGATATGGATCAATGTGGTTTTATGGATGTGAGGCAAACATTTGACAACATTAATAGAACAATGATGACTCATGATGGGAGCAGAATGCAAGAAAATACTGCTATTGCTGGTGAGTCTTGATGCAAAGAAAGTATTCAACAGAGTAAGTTGGGATTTTTTGCATAGGGCACTTGGAAGCATTTGCCTTCCCTGATACCATATTAAGGTTAATTAAGAGGATATATGGGGGATAAGGAGCAAACATTAAAGTGGGAGAGCAGGGGTGTCCTCTTCCCTCTTAGTTATTTGCATTATATTTAGAGCCATTGGCAAAGAAAATAAGGGACTCAGAAATTCAAGGATATAATTGGTATGGTAATTAAGAAAAGTTGGCTTTATTTGCAGACAATATTATTTTGTACCTGATAAAACCAGAAAAGGACATCTCAGTTATGTGGAACACTGAGACATTTTCACATCTTTTCCAAATATAAAATGAATGAAGACAGAACAAAGGCGATAGCTGTAAATTATGTGTCCATATATGAATTGGTTCAGCAATACCAATATTTATGGAGACATGAAAAAAATAAGTATTTAAGAGTATGGGTTTAAAAGGATTCTGTTATGACAACCAGGGATATATGAGAAGAGACTAAAAAAAAAAATTCAAAAACTGAGAAGCGGGAAGATCTTGTTTATGAACATGAATAGCAAGTTACAAGCAGTGAAAATGTTTTACTTCATTTTACTTCTATATACAGGTCAAGCATACTTTTATCAACCTGGGGAAAAGTTGTGGGCAGTAATTAATTAATTAAGCAGTTGAAGGATTTTAACTAGAAGGGGAAGAGGACAACGGTCAAGTGGGATAAGGTGATCCTTCCAACAGAACAAGGTGGTACCTGATTTAAAGGGATATTTCAGAGCTACACAGTTAAGGCTGATATACACAACACAAGCAGAAAGCTATAATTCAAAGTGAAAAGATTCATAGGTGTGTACTAGGCTAATGGCCCTGGAGCCTTTACAAGCCTAGCTCATAGAAGTGCCCTGACATCATGCTGCCTGACGTTAGTTCCCAGGGCCTCTATCAAGTAGAGCCACTGGAGTGATCCCTGGGGTGAACTTTCTATTACCCATCCACTCATCAAGATTTCTCTTGAAGAGGGACAGCAAGATGCTCTGCTTGAAATGTATGGGAAGTCTGTTCCAGAGCATGGGCAGTCTCTGGGTGAGGAACCTGCCCCTCCAGCATGTTCTGTTGATTGTGGTAATGAGTTTGAAATCTGTGGAGCATGTGGTGTGGAGGGATTGGGGTTTCTGTAGATGTAGCATTTCTAACAGAGCTGGGTCAGACATGGCTGTGTAAGTCAAGCAGAGATCACCTCTAAGTAGGCAATACGAGACAGAGAATACCTGGAGACTTTTGAGTATGTCTGTGTAGGACATGTGTTTAAGGCCTAGGATCCTCTTCGTGAGGTACTTCTGTGGTCTCTCCAGCTGTTGCAAGTGTCTAGTGAGGTACATGCCAAATGGGGCATTATACTCAATGATTGGTCTAATGAGGGAAGAGTAGAGAGAGACGATGACCTCTTTCTTCCTGGATGCAAACCCCTTGGTAATGAGATGTGCCACATAGAAGGACTTTCTGACCACAGTGGCAATGTGGTGGTCAAAGGAGAGGTTGCTGTCAACCTGCATCCCCAGATCTCTTATAATGCCTTCAGTGTACAGTGGGCTCCCATCAATGTGGTAATTAGTGAAAACTGAGTTTTTACCAAAGGGGATGATGATGCATTTTTTGGCGTTAAGCTTAAGGCCATGGTTTTGACACCAGTCACTGGTCTCAGTGAGGCCATTCTGTAGGATGTCTGCATCACTTGGGGAGTTAATAATGGCTCCCAGCATGCAGTCGTCTGTGAACTTGGTCAACCAGAATCCCTTTGTGTTGGCCTGGACTTCTGAGAAGTAGATGCCGAACAGGAGAGGACCCAGGACCGGTGCCTGTGGGACTTCACTCATGACTGGTCGACAGTTTGACTTGGAGTCTGCTACTTTCAGACTGTGTGTTCTATCTGTGAGCCAATTTGCAACCCACCTAGTGATATAGGGGTTGATGCCTAGTTTGGTGAGTTTATCAATAATTCCCGAGTGAGAAATGGTATCAAAGGCCTTGGCCAGATCGAGGTAGGCTGTATGCACAGCCTTACCTTCATCCACAGCCCTGGTGACTGACTCAAAGTCAACTAGGTTGAGCGGGCATAATCTCCCTTTCACAAAGCCAAATTGTGTGGGGTCTAGAGTTTGGAGATTACCTATATCTTTGTTAATCAGGTCCGTGATGATGCTCTCCATAGCGTTACATATCAGACTCTTCAGGTTAACAGGGCGATAATTCCCAGGGTCTGTAGTCGCTCCCCCTTTATGGAGACGGATGACTGTAGTAGTGTACCATTTGGTAGGGACAAATCCTGAGGTGAGGCTGTAACTGAACAGGGCACACAGATGTGGTGTCAGTTTGCTTTGTAGTTCATGTAGAATACAGCCAGGGATATTATCGGCTTCCATGGAAGCTGTATTCTTGGCCTTGGACAATGCAGCTTTAACCTGTGCTGCAGTAATGCTGGGTGCCTGGCATTCTTCCGGTATTGTGATTGGTCCTTTAGGGGGGGAGAGGGGGGTAAAACTGGCACTGAATCTGTCGGCCAGAATGTTGGCAATATCTGTTAGCTCAGTATAGGAGGCACCATTGTGCAGTAACTCAGACCAAATCTGGGTATTGCCATGGTGGTTCTTAATATAACTGTAGAAGGCTTTGTGATTGTTTTTAGTGTCTGCCGCAATTCTGAAAGGGACGATGATAAAGCAGGGGGGTCAAAAAATAAGGAGTGAGTGGGATTTTGGATGCAGATCCTCAAGGAGAATAACAACAGTCATACAGAATATAATATTTATAAAGTAGAAGAAAGTATTATAAGAACTAAGCCAACATGAGAATACAAAAATGATAGGGATGACTGCAATTAGGAGCATGGATAAAAGATAAGGGGGGGGGTGGAACTTACTGGAGAAAACTGGCAAAGTATCCAAGGTATTGGGAGCAAATAACTAGAGAGAGAAAGGTGACAGAGTGGGAAGAGGCCAAGAAGACATTTGGATGTTAGGCTAGAGATTGCCTTCCCAGTCACAGAATATAGGCAAACAGAAAGGGATAGGGTAATCCTAAGTGAAAGACCTGCTCTAGTAGAGGTTTTAGTTGAATCCAGAACAAAAGCTGCTGTTAAAAAAATGGATAATTAGTAGGGCATATAAAATATTAAATGATAACTATAGGAATCAATCAGAAGAAGTTAGAGAAAATTGGCAAGAGAAACTGGATAAGCAATTCACAAGGAAATAATGGGAGGACATGTGAAGGCTCCCAAATATACAAAAAAAAGTCCAGAATATTTAGGATTTTTGCTTGGAAGTGTTTGCATAGGTATTTTATACCCCAAACAGACTGCAAAGATTTTTTTTCAGGTGGCTGGTAAATGATGAAGGTGTGATGGAGAAGAAAGAGGTAATAGGAACCTATGTTTTTGGAGTGTAATGAGGTGACAGGCTTTAAAGATTCCCTACAGAGTACTCTGTCAGAAATATTGGGTGAGGAAATTGGAGGAAAGAAGGAAATTATTTTTTGAACTGATACAAAATATGAATTGTCTAAACATAGTAAGGCCTTGTTAAGTTTAATCTTGGTGGTTGCCAAATAAGCAATCGCTACAAAAATGGAAATCAAAGTGTAAACCAACTGTAATAAAAAATATAAAAATGATAACCTCCAGGATAAATGGTAGTTCAAAGTAAAGTCCAAGAAACAATAAAAATATATATAAATGAACCAACAGCTGAGGATGGTTGGCTCGTTTACATATATTTATTTTTATTGTAAACCAACTGTATTTGAAGTAGTTAATATATAGTAACAAAGATAAAAGAACTGGAAGTGGGATCTTTAGAAAATGGTAGGATCAAATTACATAGAAAAAATAGAAACTGTGGGAACAATACACATAGAATTTTGTTTTGGAGGAGGAGTGAGTTTTAAGGGACGGCAGAAATTAATCAGTTTTTATCATTCTGGAATGGTGACAATTGTATTTAAAAATATATCTGATGTATAATGTTTATAACTGTGAACATGTTAACATGTTTGTGTTATTTTATATAAATGTATATTTGCATATGTCTTAAATGGTAATTCAATAAAGGTATTAGACATGTGAATAATAATGTTTGACATGCTATAGACAGCCCCAATGTTGCTCATGCAGTTACCAGTACTGCTTGTTTTTTTTCCTGCTGAATTTTCTACATCAGAAAGAAACATCTAACTCACACACCAAGCTATATAGATTTTTGTTTTGCATCCCGTGGGACCAAGCCTGATGTGTCCTCTACCTGCACCAACAGGCCTTTTTGTTCTTCTGTAATGACAGCCAGGTATTTTTCATCAGGTGAGAACAAAGGAACACATTTGATCCTGCCTGGGAACCCTCCATGGGCTCATTTGCTCATGTGAAAGTCATGGGGGTAAGGAGTGGGCCAGTTTTTCTGGTCTTGTGGGGCATCCTGCCCTAGCCCACAGTGCAGTTCCTCCCACACAAGTGGTGGTTCTTCTGAACTCCACTATAGCTGCCTCCAAGCAGAAATGTGCTTTGGCACACTGAGTTCTTATTGGCTCATGGTGTGCTGCACTTGACAGCATGGGCCCGGTAGGCTCATGCTCCAAAGGACAGTCCCCTAGTGCTCTGATTATGTATCATCCATGAGGTGAGTCATAGCTGTCTCCCTTTCCCTGGGATAGGTGAGCAGGCAAAGGCCACTCATTCTCTGGTGCCTCCTACAGTCACCGAAGGCCTCACTTCAAATTAGGTCACCTGCAACATAGTCTGGGCTTTATCCCATTATGTGAAAAAGTGGTTATAGGTTTTTCATGTGAAAGAGCAACATCTGAAGTTTCAGATTCTTTTTCAGTATTTTTCTGACAATTCTCAAAACCAACTTTTTCCTTTTCAGAATTTACTATTTCAGTAGGATGGTTTTCAAACACACAATCAAATACACACTCTTCATTTTGTTGACTCGGCACTGTGTGGGTAAGGCCAGTTGGAGGTTTGGTCGTGGATGTTTGGCTGAAAGTGTGTGTGTGTGTGTGTGTGTGTGTGTGTGTGTGTGTGTGTGTGTGTGTGTGTGTGTGTGTGTACATGTGCAAAGGGTATATAGCATAGTATACTATATAGTAGTATAGTCTGATATCAATCCTTGGTGGGGATCCTATGACCAAACATCTTGGCCGCACCCCATTCTATATTACCTTTCCCTCTTTAGTTATTTACTCACACTACATTGGTTCTTTTGCAATTTTTTCTAGTAAATTCCAGGCCTATCTTATTCATTTTCTATCCATGTACTTGCAGTCATCTTTACTGCAAAATCTCCTTTCTCCAATCCCGTGTTACTTACTTAGAATACTTTAACACTTTAAAAAATATAATGTTCTGTATGGCTGCTGTTATTCCACTTAAGGATCTGCATCCAAAATCCAATATTTCCTTATTTCTCAAACTCCCCTCCTGTTTCACCTTCATCCTTTTCCACTTTTATTTATAATATTTGGCTTGCGTTATGTATATGAACTTTAACTACATAGCTCTAAAATATCAGGTCATATCAGGTAAAACTAAATCACATTACTCTATGGGAGAATCAGCTTATTCCCTTTCTTGTCCTCTTGCCCTCCCAGATACATTCCTTCAACTCTTTATTAATTATCAACCAAAAATATGCCTGACCTGTATGTATGGCACAATGGTGCAGCAGTTTCATTGTTGCCTCACAGCAAGATGTTCTCTGGTTCGATCCTCGGCTGAGCTGCCTTCTATGTGGAATCTATCCTCTTTGCATTCATGTGGGTTTCCTCCGGGTGCTCCAGTTTCCTCCCACATTACAAACACATGCATCTGGAGCATTTCTCCCCAGGCCTCCGCTGAAAATTGGTTCATTCCAAGTCAGACTTTCCTGGTATACAAATGTTAAATAAATAAATAAAACTAAAAAAAAAAAAAATAAAAACATTGCCACTACTTATATCTTACTATTCATATTCATAATCAACAGCTTCACGTTTCTTAGTGTTTGGATTAACTTTTGTTTAATCTCTTCCCACATATCCTAAGCTTCCATAATGAAATAATTTTTAATCCATCCATCTAAATACTTCATATTATTATATTTCCATAAATATGGGTATTGCTGAACCAATTCCTGTATGGGTACATAGTATTTACTGCTATAACAATTGTTTTATCTTTATTCATTTTAAATCCCAAAAAGACTTGAAACTGTCTCAAAATATTCCACAACATCAAAATGTCTTTTTCTGGATTTTTCAAGTACAAAATAATATCAGCTGCAAATAATGCTAACTGTCCTTGATTACAATACAGAGTGTATCCTTGAATTCATGAGTCCCTTATTTTCTTTGCCAATGGCTCTGAATATAAAGTGAATAACAAAGGGAAAAGAGGATAACCTTGCCTGGTTCCCCTGTTCAAATGCAGCTTGTTGGAGAGGAGCTCTCCCACATTAATTCCTGCCACTGACTCTTCATATAGTTTCCTAATTAACCCCATTATTTTATCAGGGGAATACAAATGCTTCCATCGCCCTACTCAAAATCCCAGCTAGCTCTACTGAATGCTTTCGCTGCATCTCAGCCCAATAATAGGAGTATTTTCTTACATTCTGCTTCCCCTCTGGATCATCCTTGTTCTATCAATGTTATAAAATGTTTGTCTCCCCTCCACAAAACCACATTGATCCGTATCAACCAATTTTGGCAACACCTCTCCCATTCTTTTAGCTAGTATAGATATAAACACAATGAAAATGATCTATATGAAGTGTGTTTGATTGGTCTTTACCCTCTTTTCGGTAATACAGCCACCACAAATTTCTTCCAAGATGGTGCCCCACCCTTTTTTTCTAAATACTGTTAAGCAAAACCTTCCAGATCTGTATTACTTTCTTCCCTCTTAACTTCCAAACTTTGACAGGAATACCATGTTCTTGGTGACTTCCTGGTTGATGGATTATACATCACCGTTTTATCTTATCTCTTCCTATCGTAATGATTAATTGCTGAACCTCAACTTCCTCTAACCTTGGCATAATTAAGTCTTCCATAAATATTTCAGTTTCTGCCCTTTCTTGGTTTATACATTCCGCTGCTTTATACAAAATGTTCATAATATTTTTAAACTATCTTTGGTTCCCCTATAGAATCTCTGGTTATTTTTTCTTGTCATGGAAACCCTAAGTTTGGTGACAGCCCTTTCCATTTTTAATTGCATAAGCCTTTATGCTTAGAGTTTTTGTGACTCAAATCATTATCAGAAATTGTGTTTAACAGCAACCTTTTTAAATTCATGCACATTATCCATTACTCCCTTATTTTTCCTTTAGCACTTCTGCAATTGCTCCTCTTCTTGTCCTGTGAGACTCCCCTTATTCTACAATACTTAATTCCTATTATTTCTTTCCCATATCTTTTTCTCTTTTATTTCTGTCCTATTTTTATACGTTCATAAATTCACAGGTACATATTAGGCTAGCTGCCCTTGTGGGTCATTTTAACTCATTACAGCCAAATGCTCCTCCAGACATTTCTGCAGCTACCTCATACTGCTCCACTAGGTGTCAAACATTACTTGCTCATATGTGCATTAATAATTCCAAAACCATGCTGCATACAGGTATCAGAATATTTTATTTTGAATCATACATGATGAAAAACACAATTGTATTGATATCTGATCTCTGTCAATGAGTATTTGTTAGAACTGTAAGGTGCTAACATCATTTCTTTTTTACCTCTCAACTGTACAGATTTTCGTAGAATGTACAGATTTTTACCTCATATTTTTGGCCCATTTTTCATAAAATTGTGGTTTTTTGGCAAACTATTGGCAAGTCATTAAAGACTGAAGACAGAAAATAATGACAGACGTTTCAGTTTCAGACTTTATACCCTTCAGAAATTTCATGTTAAAGCCTCTGCTGTTTGGGATATACTTCTCGGAGGTGCAGGCCAAATCTAGTGGGTTATGGCTGACCAACTTTGCAGATGATTGCAAGCTGGATACTGTCATCAATTCCCCTAGTGATGTGGACATCCTCCAAGAGGGTCTCACCCAAACAAATGACTGGTGCCAGAAACATGGCCTCAAACTGAATGACAAAAAATGCATCATCATCCCTTTTGGGGAGAGTGATGTCCCCACAAATTATCACATTGATAATAAGGTACTAAGCACACAATTAGCCGTGAGGAACCTGGGCACCCAGGTTGATAGCAATCTAAATTTTTAACCACCATATTGGCTCAGTTGTACGGAAAGCTTTCTACATGGTCCACCTCATTAGTAAGGGTATCTCATCCAGGGAGAAGGTGGTCATAACATCCTTGTATTCTTCCCTTATAAGACCCATTATTGAGTACAATGCCCCTTTCGGCAATTATCTCACAAAGCACATGGAGCAGCTGGAGAGACCACAGAGGTTCCTCACCCGGAGAATCCAGGGCCTCAAACATCTACCCTACACAGATAAGCTAAAAGCCCTGTCCCTCTACTCAGTCTACTGCAGACTCCTCAGAGATGACCTCTGTCTGACAATCAAAGCAATCTCAGACCCCGCTCTGATGGGACTGCTGCATATCAGGAAGTCAAACTCCACTCAAATTGTGACACCAGGGAAATACTGCCAGTCCAGCTATCTGGAATTTTGTAAATAAATATATGTCACTTGAAAATATTAATATGATTTAGATAGAAATGTGATACTGCCAGCCCAGCTATCTGGAATTTTGTGGATAGTCGTGTATCATTTGTGAATATTAATAGGATTCATATGCTTCTCTTACAAATGTAAGAGAACTATATGTTATGTGTATATTAAACCACTGGTGCAGAAGTATGTGTTGAAAATAGAAGTTATGTTCTTACCATAACGTTCCATGTTAGTTGTCTTCTTCTCGCCTTCTTCTTGCTGGATGGGTTCGGAGCCGACCTCGGCTCCGACTCGGCCACTGTAAAAGCTCGAGAGTTGGTTCCACCGGCTCGAGGCTCCCCTTATATCCCACAATGCTAGGCGAGAGTTACCTCAGATCTCGTTTGTAAGCTAACCCCAGCTTATAATAGTAACAGAATAACTCTAAACAGAGTCCACCTCTAACAACAGGAAGAAAGAAGGGTGACCTACATCCTGAACCAGGAAATATGCATAACAGCATATGCCTAAGAAAGAGGTGGTAGAAAGAGAGGTCACAATCACAACTCCTCTAGGTCTGTCCAGGCCAGGGGAAGGAGGGTGGGGCCTAAGAAGAAGGCGAAGAAGACAACTAACATGGAACGTTATGGTAAGAACATAACTTCTATATGTTAAGTTGTCTATCTCGCCTTCATTCTTGCTGGATGGGACCGCGTCCTAGCACCTTGTCCCGGGTGGCCTAACGGAACAGACTCCTGAGAACAGTGGAACCAAAGTTAGCTCTATGCCTAGAAGCTAAGTCCAACTTATAATGAGAAATGAAAGTGTGAGGAGTAGCCCAAGTAGCCGCTGCACAAATGGTGTCAATAGGCAGTCTGTCTTGGAAGGCTAAAGAAGTAGCCAAAGCTCTGGTGGAATGGGCCTTAGGTTTATTAGGCAGTTTTTGGTGTCTAATTTCATATACAAGGGAAATCAAAGATGTTAGCCATCTGGATAATGATACCTTTGAAACTGAAAGTCCCTTTCTGCCTTCCGCATAGGAGACAAACAGCTGATCAGATTTTCTGAATTGTTTTGTTCTATCCAAGTAGTACCTCAGTTGACGATGAACATCCAGGCAGTGTAATTTTGTTCAGACCTATTGGAATATTCTGGAAAAAAGACAGGGAGGTCAATGCTTTGATTTAGATTTGACGTCGAGACCACCTTAGGCAAAAAGGACGGATTAGTTTGTAAGGATACTCTGTCCTTATGAAACAATAGATAAGGAGGTCGACAGCTGAGTGCTTGAAGCTCTGAAACTCTTCTAGCTGAAGTAATAGCTACCAGAAAAAGAGTCTTCCATGATAGCAATTTTAAAGAACAGGAGACTGCAGGTTCGAAAGGGGGAAGAATCAAAGAAGCAAGAACTAAATTTAGGTCCCAAGGAGAAGGAGGATTTCTTATAGGAGGTCTGAGAAGAAAAACTCCTTTCAAAAAGGCTTTGCAAAGCTTGTGGGACATTAAGGCAGATTCAGAAATACCCACATGAAAGTTAGAAATAGCTGCCAATTGAACTTTAAGAGTAGAGGAGATGAACCTGCATGGAAGAGTTCAGCTAGAAAATCAAGGACTAATTGGATGGAAGCAGTGAAAGGATCTATGTCCTTTCCTTGAGCCCAATATGTGAAGCGTTTCCTCTTACTCAAATAAATCTTCCGAGTGGAAGATTTATGGGAAGCTATCAAAATATCTCGAACAGAGTGAGATAATTGAGGAAGCCTGGCTAAGGTTGGAACTGGAGGAACCAAGCAGTGAGGTTCAGAGAGGCGAGGGAGCGATGAAACTGACCCGACTGATGGATCAAAAGATCTGGAACTAGGTCCAGATTCCACGGTCGCTCCAAAAGAAATTGATGTAGAAAGGGGAACCACACCTGTCGAGGCCAGTAAGGAGCAATGAGGATCAATGAGGCCTTCTGAGTGATAGCTTTCTGTATCACTTGAGAGATTAGTGGGAAGGAGGAAATGCATACAGAAGTCCCCGGGCCAAACTTGGACTAGAGCGTCTCTGCTGGGTTGGCCTGGTAAAGGGAATAGAGTGAAATATTCTCTGCACTTGCTGTTTTGGGGAGTAGCAAAAAGATCGCAGCAAGGCTGACCCCACTTGAGGAAAATTTCTCTAACAACAGAGTCTTTCAGAGACCACTCGTGAGGCATGAGGATAGCTCTGCTCAACTTGTCCGCAATTTGATTGGACTTCCCGGGGATGTGCATTGCTATCAGAAACCGCTGAGAAGAAATCGCCCATTGCCACAGTCTGAGTGCTTCTCGACACAGGGGGTATGACCTGGTTCCGCCTTGTTTGTTGATGTACCACACTACAGACATATTGTCTGTCTGGATTGCAATCGTTCCCAAGGGAAGAGAGTCTTGAAGGGCTTGCAACGCTAAAAGCACTGCTCTCATCTCCAGAACATTTATGTGCAAGTGGCATTCGTTTGGTTGCCATGTGCCCTGGACTGTCCTGCCCTGATAATGCCCCCCCCACCCGATCAGGGAGGCATCCATTGTCAGAGTAGCAACCAGAGGGGGTGGAACAATGGGTCTTCCCAACAAGAACTGAGGGGTAAACATCCACCACATGAGATGATTTTTGCACGCTTGCGTGATCATAATGGTGTGAGACATTGGAAGTTCCTGGTATGACCATTGAGTAAAGAGCATCCATTGAAGGATCCGCATGTGGAATCTGGCTAATGGAAGCAGAGGTATGGCCGCCATAATTCCCAACACTTTCAGAACTAACCTGGCTTTGATTCTGTTGTTGTTGAAAAGGAGTGAGACCAGTTTGTGAATGTCTGTTATTCTCTGATGTGTTAGTCTCGCAGACATGTCTACTGTGTCTAGATTTGCGCCTATGAAAGTAATAGTACAACAAGGCGACAAAACAGACTTTTCGCAATTTATTGAAATGCCTAACTTTTGACAAATGCGAAAAGTGTAATCCCTGGCCATCAGAAGGAGATGCTTGGTGGGAGCTGTGAGGAGCCAGTCGTCCAAATATGGAAACACCTGGAATCCTTGTCGTCTCAGGTGAGAAGCTACCACTGCCATGCATTTGGTAAACACCCGGGGGGCAGTGGTGAGACCAAAGGGCAGGGCCCTGAACTGAAAATGACTGGTTCCCAGCCTGAAGCGGAGGAATCTTCTGGAGCGTCTGTTCATTTTTATGTGATAGTACGCATCCTGAAGGTCTATAGAGCACATCCAGTTTCCTTTGCCCAAGAGGGAAAGAATGGATTGCAGTGTGACCATCCGAAATCTTGTTTTTTTGACTGATCTGTTCAAGATACTGAGATCCAAAATTGGTCTCCAGTCCCCTGTTTTCTTTGGAACTAAAAAGAACCTTGAGTAGATTCCGGATCCTTGCTGGTCTGCTGGAACTGGCTGAATTGCTCTTTTTGCAAGCAGTTTTGAAATTTCCAAAACCGCTAGATCCCTTTGAGCGGGTGGAACATCTGGAAGGGATTTTTTTGATTGTTTTGGAATGCGAAGAAAGGGGATAGAGTAGCCTTCGGAAATGACGGACTGTACCCATTTGTCTTGAGTCAGGGATAGCCAGGCTTCTGGGTACAGTGACAATCTTCCCCCGACTGCCTCCGAAGATGGGCAGTCGGGCAACACCTCAGGGATGCTGAAAGGGCTTGTCAGAGAAGGCTTCCCGATTGCCCTGGTTCTGCGGACCCCCCCTGCCCCTAGGGCGACGTCTACCATTGTTATTCCCGCCTCTGCCTCTGGCCGGGAAACGACTCTGTGCGTCAGGCGAAGTCCCTTGAGATTGTTTACGGAACCACATCTTTCCACCTTTCTGGCCTTTGGGGTAAGGCCTAGAAGGAGTAGAAAAACGGACTCCGACGGCAGAAAGGGTCTTGCCATCAGTTTCGCACCTAGTCAAGGTTTCTTTCACTTGAGGACCAAAGAGAGATGATCCATCAAACGGGGAGTTAGTGAAAGACGTCTTGAAGGGGTCTGCAAAATTTCATAGCCGCATCCAGGCATGCCTACGTAAGGCCACACCTGTCCCTGCGGCTCTACTCGCTCCATCAGCCGCGTAAGAAAGAAGACGCATGGAGGAGTTGGTTATGGAGTTAAGGGTAGCCAGCTGCGTGTTCATCTTATCTTGAAAACCCGCAGCTGTAGGGTCCTTTAACATTTCACTCGCTTCCTTGATCAAGTCCCTTTGAAGACGAGTAAAATGGCATAGGTAGTTCAGCGAACGCATAGTAAATGTCGCTGACGAGAACATCCGCTTCCTGTACCTGTCCATGGACCTAGATTCCTTGTTAGGTGGATGGACAGGTACTGAAGGATCAGCTAGCTCCTTCTTAGTGGCAGCAGCTACCACCATAGCATCCACAGAAACACCTTTTGTTAAGAACTGTTTGTCTGCTGGTGCCGTTATGAACTTGGAGGGTCTCCTGGGAGTGGGGTCCACTGAATCAGGAGCCGTCCATGCCTTCTTAGCAACCACCTGCATGAGGGGGTCAAAGGGGGGGAACACCCAGGAGGTGGAAGGGCGAGAGCCAAACGCCTCAAGATACACAGATTCATCCTCCGAAGGGTTGAGGGCTGGCCAATTTCCCCTCTGCTTCAGGATCTCTAGAATGTCTGCAAATGAGACATCTTCAGAAGGGGAACGGGGGGAACCCTCAGAATCATCTAAATCTGTGTCCGGCGTGATGGACTCAGGTGAGTCAATGTGTTTCCTCTTACACTTCCTCTTCCGAGGGGGCTCTTCTGCCAAATCAGGAGAGGCCTCGGAAGAGGATGAAATCCCCACATGGGGTTCCTGAGGAGCTGGCTCTCTGCGGTCCGGGATGAGGGAGTGAGTCGACTTGACCTGAGGCACCGTAGAGGGAGGGGCGGACGGAGCCGACTGTGGAGTAGAGCCAGGCTCTAACACACTCCGCATGACCTCGAATGCACCCCTGTCAGGCAAAGCCAGAGGTCCCCGCTCCGAGAAGCTAAGAACCTCCCTCGGCACCGACAGTGATGGCTCCGAGGCCGATGTCGGAGCCGAACTTACCAGCGCCGAAGCACCGAGAGGGAGAGGGGGGTCGGACAAGGGTCCGATGCCACTCACCCCTGGAGCCGACGAGGGAAGTCCGGCGCCGAGATTCTTCCAAGGAAGAAATCGGAGCCGACGACGGAGCCAAAGACAATTGTATCGGCTCCGACGCTATCACAGTCTCGGTTCCGATGCGACCCGGCTCCGAGCTCAAGAGAGTCGAAGGAGGAATATATTGATGGACCGGGGCAGGCATCGACTGATGAGTCGGGCTCTGAAGCATCTGGGCCAGTGCCTCGGACTTAAGAAGTCGACTCACTACCCTCTGAAGGTCATGATCCGACAGCCTCGATGACCTAGAGGAGTGAGATCTTTGGCTCCGTTCAGACAGCAGGGGAGATCCTGGAGCCGAATGAATGGAGCCAAGGGATGGTGACCTGGACCTCTTCCTAGTTGTCGGCTCCGAAGGTCTGGTCGGAGCCGACATGGGAATTTCTAATACCTCGGCTCCAGCCGGAGCCGAGGGAACCACAGAAACTGTGGACTGAGACTCATCGGCTCCAGCCGGAGCCGATGTAGACATAGGTTTAGAAACCTTAGGTCTCGGCTCAGATGTCGGAGCCGAAGACCTAGATGCCTTAGAGGGCTTCCCTGTAGATACAGAAAGGGAATCCTCTGGCTTGAGTAAGCCCCTTAAAATTAATTTATTTTTTTGGAAGGGGATAAAAATTTCTCTAAACTAAGGGAAATAAGTAAAAATATTAAAATTAAAGGGGTTTTAATAGACTAACTACACAAGAAAAGTCACTTACCAAGAACCGGTAGAAAACCAACACCTCGATAGCTGTAGCGGCAAACGAGATCTGAGGTAACTCTCGCCTAGCATTGTGGGATATAAGGGGAGCCTCGAGCCGGTGGAACCAACTCTCGAGCTTTTACAGTGGCCGAGTCGGAGCCGAGGTCGGCTCCGAACCCATCCAGCAAGAATGAAGGCGAGATAGACAACTTAACATTGTATGTTATATACTGCGCTTCAAGAATGTAACCACAGTATACCCTACTGGAAAAGAACAGAAATGTATATAAACTATATACCTGTGCAAATGTATGTGTTAATAGCAGAAGCTGGAACATACAGAGGTAACTTGCAAACCCTTAAGAAAATGAGTTGGAAGTAAAGTGTTTTACGATAGTGTTATATCAGTTTCAGTACAGCAAGCAGACACAATGTCTAGAGCTGTAGGTTTTCCTATTGTCCTGAAACAGAAATAATTACTAGGTTTCAAATGTAAAAGTGTTTAATTGCTTTACAACTTCCAGTTCTGAGCAAACATCTGAGAGATATGTATTTTTCACAGAGAAATGTTAAATATTGTTAAGTTTCTGTTAGCCTGGGAATGAAAGGCAGGTGACAAAGACTGATGTCATCCAGGCTAATTCGGCACTAATGTTTTGATATTAATTTGGGAACTCTCTCAGAGATTGTGCATGGACCTAGAAACATCCATTCAGCACTTCTGCATCTACTTTGCTCTATAAGTAAGTCTAGGATACAGTCATTTCTCTTAGATGTAGATAGGAATATAGTAAAAATTACTTTAGATGTTTTCTGTATTTGTCCTGCAATGTTGTTTTAAAATATTGCCTGTGATTCTGAACTCTGTAGTCACGGTGTTGAGTTATTGAGTGTTGTCTTGTTCTTTTATTATTTATTATTAAATATATTTAAACCTATCTATGTGGCTATTTGTGAGACATAATTAAGCTCTTAGAGTACTTTCATATATATTTGGTGACACTGTACAGACCACTCCTAAATAGCCTTGAAAATCTTGGTCACACTTACCATTTGGATAATAGTAACATTACACAGTAGAATTGGTCACCCGTTGTAAGGGCCTTTATAGTAGCTGCTAAGCAGGGTTTGGTTTCAGTGATAACTACCTTATAGTCTGGGCAGGAGGGGGCAGAGCTAGCAAACCTGTGCCAGCCTTCCTCAGGTGTGTGTGTTTGTATATAAATCAAATCTCAAAGTGTGCATGTGTGTCAGCTACTTGGGCAGGGACACGAAGCACTGGTTGGACAGAGAGGGTGCTGGTGGTCTTGGCTTGA
Source organism: Protopterus annectens (assembly GCF_019279795.1). Lineage (NCBI taxonomy): Eukaryota > Metazoa > Chordata > Ceratodontiformes > Protopteridae > Protopterus > Protopterus annectens. Next base: position 880,614,291 of record NC_056743.1, on the reverse strand, counting down.
CCCCTCAGCTGAGATCTTAACCCTATAGCTATGCCAGTGGGAAGTCTTATTGGGGATCTGGAGAAAGAGGCAGAAACCAGACCCAAACTGACTGTGATCTCTGTGTGCTCTTATGGGAAATTGTACTTTACTGTGTGTGTACTTGTCATCTTCCCAGTGTGTACATCCCTCATGGGTGCTGGTGGTGAGGATTGAGGCTCCTTGATTACTGGGCCAGTGCAGGGGTGTCACAGAAGTAACCCACATGTGTGGCCTCAATCTGGTCTGTGACATCAATAGGACTCAATGGCGTGACAGATTGGTGTCCCAGAGACTCCCTCTTTTGTGGAATAGACTCCCTTCTCCATGTAAAGCAGAGTACCTCATTAAACCTTTTTAAGCGCAATCTGCATAACTGGATGGGGAACAGAAAATATACCCCTGGTATTCCGACTATGTCCCTGCTGGACAGTGGCATAGGGTGCTGACTTGTTGGAACATGGGCTAAATTCTTAGCTAGGCTTGTAAGGGCCTCAGGGCCAATAACCTAGTAACTTCCTATGATCCTAAAACTTTTTATTCTGTCAACTTTCTAAGCTTGTAACAGCAATATTTAAAAGCTGTCCCTATTTCGGGACTTTTTCTCCCCACTGTTTATGGCTTTTTCCAGATTTCTTGCTCTAAAAGGTTGAGAGGTATGCTCAAGCCACACCCACTGGGAGTTAAAGGTACACACTCTAAGGAGCTGTATTGGAGGGAATGAGTTAAGCCTGCCCAGTTTCCTCTTTTTGTGCACAAATTACCCTATCCCATCTGGTTAGATATTGGCCTTACCCATCCCATCATCGATAATTATATATTATTTCCTAAAGAAAATAACTGGGATCATACGGCAGAAAATTTGAAGGAACCTGTGCATGGGATAAAGCACTGAGGAGCTTCCCCTGTCCATTAATAGTACAGGGGCAGTCCTGGGGTAAATTTTCTGTTTTCCATCCATAGATCCAAGTTTCACTTGTATGCCAGACACATCACCACTTAGCAGTCTGTAGGATACCAAATATAGTGACAGAGCTTTGAGTCAGTCTATGTAGGACCTGTTGTTTACGCCTTGTAAACTTTTAGTAAGGTATCTCTGTAGGTGTTCCAGTTGTTGCACGTGTCTGGGGCGATACATACCAAAAAGAGCCATTATATTCAATGACTGGCTTAATCAGGGCTGTGTAAATGGGGATAAGGACATATCTAGATCAAGACACAATCCATTTACTTATAAGCTGTGCAATATAGAAGACTTTCCTACAACAACAGACATATGGTGGTCAAAAGTTAGGTCGCTGTCAAAAAAGTACCCAAATCCCAAATGTCTTAATCAGGCCTTTGGGGCATATTGTTAATATGGTAGTTCCTTGGGATAGATGCTAAATAACTATATACCATATAATCTTTACATGGCAAATAACAATAGTAATATAATAAGAGTATACAGACTACATAAATGAACAGAATATAACATGCAAGCCCTTACATATACAATTCATGTATTTATGCATTTGCAAAAAAAATATGTATTTATAGTATAGCTTCTCATGTTGCATAAAATCATTTGTTTTAGAGTATATGCACATTTTACCCTGGAGATGAAAATTAGCAGATCCAGGATTGTCTTAGTTGCTGTTTAAGATCTGCTTTAAAAGTTTATAGTTGTTTAATTAGCTTGGGGAGGAGGAATAGGGTTCCAATTTTTGGAGACATAGGTAGAAATTTTGGAGAACTAGGAGTACATCTCCTGTTATATTTAGAAATGTATTTATGTGTGGCTCCCACTGTATTTCATTGTAGAAGTAATAGACAGCAGTTTTCCATTATACCACAAGGTAGAACTCCTTTTCAGGAAGATAAAAAACAATTTTGAAAGTGAAAGAGAGGAGACTGGAACACTAGCTGAAGGAGGGAAGACTGAAAGACTAGCTGAAGGGAAAAGGGCCTTGCAGCATGACTGGATTTTTTTTCTTCTAGTGTTTTGGGACAGAGAAGTGAGGTAACCGTTTGTGTCTGTCTCTTGCTGAAATTGTCGATTCAGGAGAGAAGTTCTGAAACCAGTAGTTCCACGCCTGCATATGATTCAGCAAGAAAAGGAGTTCCCCTGGGCCTAGTGCAGAGATGCCACTCATGTCTACCAGAGTTCTGGCGGGTGATTTTCCATTTTTCTCATTGGAGGAACTGCGGTGCCTGGTCACTGGGATATTCTCGATGGAGTGGTGAAAGGCTTTTGGGCATCATTTTTTTTACATTTTTATAAGATTGTGGATTCCCCCCTAAACACTTTCTGGATTACAAATAGCTGTGATCCATATGAGCTCCAACCTTGGGCCCCATCATGCTGGCAGTAGAACTGTAAGTAGTCACTGGCCAGTGAACAGGGTACAATAGAGTGTCTCATAGTTGGTCTGTTTAGATTGATCTAGGGGATAGCGGGTGTTAGTACTGTTGCCTTAAAGACACTTTATTGCTAAATGACATTGCATTTTCTCATATTTGTATAGTTGCATTATAAATCTTTATTGTTCAGTGACATTGCATTTTGCTCGTGTTAGTACTGCTGCCTTAAAGACTCTTTATTGCTAAATGCTATTGCATTTTCTCATATTTGTATTGTTGCATTATAAATCTTTATTGTTCAGTGACATTCCATTTGTCTCATGTTAGTACTGCTGCCTTCAAGAATCTTTACTGCTTAATCTCACTGCATCTTTTTCATATCTGTACTGTTGTATTATAACTCTTTTTTTTCCCCTCAACGACATTGGATTATTTTCCGTGTTTGTATTGCTGCATTATAAAAGCTTTACTGTTCATTTATATTGCCTTTGTGTGCATGTTTGAATGTCAAGATCTTTTCTGTTGAGTTCTGGGGAAGGGGGTAAATGTATGGTTTCATTACACGCATGTCTCACTCTGCCTTACTGCTAACTGGTGCACTGCTGAAATAATTTGTTTGTTGTTGTGCTATTGCCCTTTAAAACTAAAAAGTGTCAACTAGAATAAAATCTGTTATCACTTGCCACCTTGGGGTGTTGGGCCTAAAGAAGGGGTGTCACCAGAGTCAGGTAGGAAGGAACCCATATCTACTTCAGCTACACCTGCAGGTTCGCTACATATGTTAAGTACAGATTTTTCGTGGGAGCATATATTGCTGCTTGATTTATAGTGCTAAATCATAGAATTAAAGGCTGGGCATTTATCTGGATTGTATATTAAATTGAGAGCAACTAGAGGCTAGGACTGGTGAAGGATGTGGGGTAGTTTGTTCCAATATAGTACTTTGAGGGCTTGGCAGTGGTAGGTATTGTAAGAGAAATTTATGACAAGTTTTGTGATTTTGTTATAACATTGTTCAACTTTTGTTCTGTGGAGTGATGGCAGGTTTGTGAAGATTTGAGAAGTGTATAGTAGCATGGGGACTAAGTAGGTTTTATAATTGTTTTCCTGGCTTTATCTGTGAGGGAAAGTTTAGCTCAATACAACATATGAAGCTTTTAGTGTGTCTTTTGGACTGTAATTAGGATATGAGAATCATATTTCATATTAAGTTTGGGATGTGGTACAATTTGTCTTATTGTTGTTGGATAAGATGATGTTAAACTGGTCTTTACTTTGTGAGTGCAATTTAGAAATGAAAAGGAACAGCTTATCATTGTTTTTTTTTGGGGGGGGTAGTAGTAGTTGTGAGTTGTTTAACCAGGTTTCAGTGGATGTGAATGGCTCTTGCATCAGTTCTTGTAATCTGTGCAGGGTAGTGGCAGAGCAGATTAATGCAGAATCATCAGCATACTGAATCACACTAGAAGTTTGGCTGCTCAGTGTAGATCATTTATGAATACATTAAACAGGAGTAGTCCCAGTATGGATCTCTGCAGTACACAAACTGAACTGGATAGAAAGGAGGAGGAATAATAATTTTGCCACTTGACATTTTGGTATCTGTCTGATAAGTAGCTTTTAAACCAGGGGATTCAGAGAGAGAAAGACAGGTAAGTGGCAGACCTACAAAACACAGCATTTGTAGTAGTACATGATGGGACATTGTGTTGAAGGCTTTCAACAAGTCAAGCAAAAGTGAGGCAACTAGATTGCCAAAATTTCTGTTTTTTTATTGATAGTGTCAGTAAAATGTAGTAAGGCAGTGGTGGTACTATGTTTGGGTCAAAAGCTGTGTTGTGTTGGAGAAAGAAGGTTAATTACCCTGAGGTAGTTAAGTAATTGACTGTGTATGCATTTTGTAGTTTTATTGTTGGCATTCATTTTTTTCATAATGCCACTTCAGAAGGAGTGCTGGCGTTTTGTGTGTGTGTGTGTGTGTGTGTGTGTATTTTTTTTTTTTTGTAGTGTCACTAGCATTACAGCTGTAGTTAATAAGTGGTGGGGAAATGTGATGTTGTGTTAAGTGTTTGTGGGGAAGTTTATATTTCAGGTAGAAGGATGAGGTTGTGCAAGATCATGGTGCAAGCGAGGCTTGGGGTATGCCCTTTCCTTGTTGTTTGATGTTAAAGTCAGTTCATATAAAGTAATGGGAGTGTAGCGGGCACAGTCTCCTCATGGGGGAGTGTAGGTTTTTTTGTATTTATTTAACTGAATGCTAGGTAGGACTTTTTTTTATAGATTTGAGCATTTGTGATTCAGTGTTTTTTTGTGTTCAGTAAAAAGTGATCACTGTGTTTAGTTTGCTCACCTCATGGTGGCTGTTATGTGTAGCCAGACCGTGCTGATATATTTGTCTTTGTATATTTTTACTAAGTTTGAAGTTACTCAGAATAATTGATGCTGATTTTATTTAACCCATGTGATACTAACTGAAGGTATTCATAGCTTTGCAACGAGTAGTGTGGTCAGGTTTTATTGTTTAAGAATTAGAAACAGCAATGTATCTCCTTCAGATGATTAATTTTTGTTTTGGCAAGTATGCATGTATGTTTTAGGCTATGGATGTGTGCCTCAAGATATGTTGTGAAAGACTGGTGAATTAATTTGTACAGCTAGAGAGAAAGTACAAAGGGAAATATGAAGACTATTGGGTGATAATGGAGAAAACTGGACCATGTGTAAGTTGCGTTCAAGAATGAAGATGGCAGAATTGCCTACGTCACTATCAACACCAATATAACACGTGAAGCTTTTTTTTTTAAATCCTCTTAAAAAGTTAATAGAACATCAGGATAATTTTTATAAACATTAATAAATATGAAGCTCTAATGTCTGTCATTACAGACTAACTGTAAGCATCAGTTATTTACCATTAAAAGCACTACACCCTCACTCCCCACTGGCCCTTGTTTTCAATTATTAAGGAATTCCCAATATTATTCTAGCATGTCCAAAGGTCAGTTGTCAATCTCCTCTCCGGTCCAGCTGGTGAATCTGGGAATCTTGAGGCAATGTTACAACTGCCTCATGTACACAGACAACCCTCTCCTCCTCCCAACAAATTCCAACACATGTGAGAGATGCAACCATATAGCCAAACTGGAGGCTAAGCTCTCTCAACTTAGTACTGGCATAACCAGTCAGGAGGAGAAGGAAACCACACTCACTACAATTCCAGTCTCACACAGACCTACCACGACAGCAAACCAAACACATAATCACACAAAAACATACTCGGAGGCTCTAAATAAAGATCTGCCTAAGCAGCAGAGACCTCCAAAGCAGACACCCAAGCAACCGCTACCCCAAAACAAAACACGTGCAACACATATCTCACAAAGCCAGTGTGCCGAACAGTCACAGCCCTTAAGACTAAACAACACACCTAATACACTTGTAATAGGTGACTCTATCGTCAGGCACACTGACGTCTCGCTCACCAGGCTGAACAAGGAGAGGATCACGGTGAGCTGCCTGTCGGGCGCTAGGATCCGCCAACATAACACAAGCACTCAGGTCACTCCAAGGCAAGTACAAATATGACTCAGTCATTGTCCATGCTGGTGTGAATGACCTGAGACGTACCTCCCTGGACTACATGAAAAGAGACATAAAGGAGCTCTCTGAGCATGTAGCCCAGGCCGGTATGACCCTGACCTTGAGTAGCATCTTACCCTCACCATGAATGATGCCACAATATGAAGACAAGATGATCAATTTCAACAAATGGCTTAAGTACTGGTGTCATTCAAAGGGGATCCAATGCCTGTCAGCTTGGGATGATATGCTCGACAAGCCACGATGCTTCGCTAGGGACGGCTTGCACCTGTCACCCCTGGGCTTTCGGATATTGGCAAAGGCTGTTGCTACCCCCATAGTGCCTTTTTTAGGCAAGGCTCAAAAGACAAACCCACCTCCATAGGTATCACAAGGGATAAGAAACTAAGAGTAATGCTACTCAACGCCAGAAGTCTAAACCTCAAGATGCATGCACTCGAAACTCTCCTTAGCATGGAGAACATCGATATCTGTGCAGTAACAGAAACCTGGTTCAGGGCTCCCGAGAGCACCCCAGCACTACCAGGTTATACCTCATACCATGCTTTTGGCCCCAAAACTTGGACTGAACCACAAAAGGAGGGGGAGTATCGAAATTCATCAAAGATACCCACACCTCCAGGTTGGTGGCAAAGCACGAAGCATCAGAGACTATCCATGTGCAACTAACAGTGGGTAAAACTGCCTTCCAGTTTATAGCCTGCTACAGACCACCCTCCCAAACCCAGGAACCCCACTCAGCCTTCCTGAGAACACTGGAAAATATGAAGGTCTCTCCAAACACCATTATATTGGGCGACTTCAAGTACCCAAACATAGACTGGGAGCATTACTCTAGCTCCAACACCCTAGCCCAAAGGTTCCTAGAATTTATAAACTCAAATGCTATGGAACAACTTGTTACCACTCCCACAAGAGGGGAAAACATACTGGACCTGATCATCACCAACATGGGGACTCTATGCTCCAGACCAGAAGTGTATCCCTCACTGGTAAGATCAGACCATAAACTAATCTCACTGGATATTCACATCCCGACCCCACCCCTGCCCAGAAAACCACAGTGAAAAACTTCTCTAAAGCAAATTTCACACTCCTCAAAACTGAGGTGGAATCCTTCAAAGCCCGGGCCTGTGGAAAATACGGCCCAGACCGCAGAATCCTTTATAAACGCATTCTATGAACACCTTCAGGAATGCATGGATCATGCGATCCCAAATAAAACCAAGACCCAATCCTCCAAAGGCAGACGTCCTGTCTGGTGGACCCCAGCCATAAACAAACTATACAACAGAAGGAGGAAGCTACTAAATGATACAGCAAAATCCCAAAAAGGGAAGGCATCACTGATCAGTATTAGCAAAAACTACGGGCACTCATAAAATTGTCTAAGGCCAGCTTCGAGAGAAAAATTGCACAGGACACTAAGGATAATCACAAGGCTTTCTTTAGTTATGTTAGGAACCTGGGTGGTAATTCCCAGATATGCTCAGAATTAGTCCAAAATGACAAAAAATACACTGAACCCACAGACATTGGCAACATCCTAGCTGACAGGTTCAGCGCAAACTGCTCCCCACCCCACCAAAAGGGCAAATATCTATCCCAGCAGAGTGCTGCCCCCCTGACATCTCAGATGCTCAGGTAAGAGCCACCCTCTCCAAAGCAAAAAACACAGCATCAATGGGACCAGACAGTGTCCCGGGCTGCGTCCTACATGAACTCCAAGAACAGCTAAACCCAAACATAAAACTACTGTTCAGTCTCAGCCTTACTACAGGATATGTGCCCAAAGAGTGGCGTACAGCAACAGTGGTCCCTCTCCATAAAGGTGGGGACTCTATGCTCCAGACCAGAAGTGCCTCAACGGATCCTGAAAACTATCGCCCCATAAGCCTGACTAGCTTGGTCTGCAAAGCTATGGAAAGGATCATCATGGACCTCATAAATAAAGATATTGGGGACCTACAGACACTGGATCCTACCCAGTTCTGCTTTGTTAAGGGCAGAACCTGCCTCTTAAACCTGGTTGATTTCTTTGAAACAGTCACCAAGGCCATTGACGAGGGGAAGGTGGTCCACACAGCCTACCTGGACCTCGCAAAAGCCTTTGATACAATACCCCACTCAGGCATTATAGATAAGCTCACCAGCTTAAATATAAACCCCTATGTCACTAGATGGATTGCAAACTGGCTCAAGGACAGAACCCACATGGTTAGAATTGCTGGAGCCATGTCCGTCTCCAAACCAGTTACAAGTGGTGTCACACAAGGCTCAGTCCTGGGACCTCTCTTGTTCGGTATATATTTCTTGGAAGTACAGGCCAACATGGAAGGACTGTGGCTGACGAAATTCACAGATGACTGCAAACTGGGCACCATAATCGACTCTCCAGCCGACACAAGCATCCTCCAAAAGGGCCTCATAGAAACAGACAACTGGTGCCAGAGCCATGGCCTCAAGCTAAATGCCAAAGAGTGTATAGTCATCCCCTTTGGCAAAAACAAAGTGCCCACAAATTACCACATAGGTGGTAATCCATTAAGTACAGAAGAAGTAATTAGGGACCTGGGGACCCAAGTTGATAGCAATCTCTCATTTGACAACCACGTGGCCAAAGTGGTTAGAAAAACATTTTATATAGCCCACCTAATCATGAAGGGATTCACATCTAGATCAGGGAGGTCATCGTGCCTCTTTACTCATCCCTCATCAGGCCCATAATTGAGTACAATGCCCCTTTTGGGATGTACCTTACCAGACACCTGCAGCAACTGGAAAGACCCCAAAAGTACCTCACCAAGAGGATCAAAGGGCTCAAACAGATGCCATATGCTGCCCGGTTAAAGAAACTCCAGCTCTACTCAGTGGCATACCGCCTGTTCAGAGGCGATCTGTGCCTGAAGTATAAAGCCATGTCCAACCCGGAATTAATGGACATGCTGCACCTCAGAAAATCCAAATCCCATCGAGCTACGTGCTCGAGAGACTTGAACCTCAGCACTGAAATAAATAGGACATGCTGGAGGGACAGATTCATAACCCAGAGGCTCCCTTCACTCTGGAATAAACCCAGAGGCTCCCTTCACTCTGGAATAAAATCCCAGTCCAGGTTAGGCAGAGTCCCTCATTGACTCTCTTCAAGAGGAATCTTGATGAGTGGATGGTAGATCGTAGGTTTACCCCGGGTATCACTTCTGTGTCACTGTTAGACAGAGGCACAGTATACTAACCTCGAAAAAGGGCATAGCAAAATAAATTTAAAATGGGTGGCGAAAGCCAAACACATTCTGGCTAGGCTTATAAATGCCCTAGGGCAGATAGCCTAGTATGAACCTATGAACCTATAAACCAAAAATTTCAGGAAGGACAGGGCAAAAATAGGTGGCAAAATCATGGACGTTAAAAGTTAATAGAAAGGTTTTGCATCAACACACATTTTCTTTACCAAGAACTTCCAATGCCTGACATTGACTAACTGTAATTTTCAATGGTTTACCGGAAAAATCAACCATTTTATGACAGGCAGGGCAAAAAAATGAGGCAAAATCAAGGTCATTCTGCAAAATCCCACAGCCATAGGAATGGTTTATATAAGCACATTTCAAGTAAAGGACAGCTTACATCAGCTACTGACTTTTTAAAATTGCTTGTTTGGGTTTTGTCTGACATGACTTTTTATAAAATACTGTTTATGACTATTGTTCTTTCTTGAGAAGAAAACATATAATGTCAAAGACTGATTTATTAAGCTATTTAAACTGGCGAGTAAAAAAATTATTTATACATGCTAAGTTGACTATTTCAAGTGTAGATGACCTTGAGGTATGGATGGCATAATTCAAAATGAGATGCATCAGTGTGGCATGATCAGTAAGGATGTATAGCACTGAGAGGTGCTTAGGGGTACTTGTATGTCTTGGAATATGTGTGCCACTGTAGGCCCTATTAGTACAGCAGTTTACAAGAGCTGCAGAGGAAAGAACTGCAGAATTGTCTGGAGAGTGCGGAGAGCCAATTAGGATTAGTAACAAAGAATAGCTGTTGTAGTAAGGAGAGAAGAGATGTAAAGATAAGAAAAGAGAAGAATGGAAATTTGTACCAGGCTCAATTAAGGACAGTAAGGAGGAGCACATTAGGAGTTGCCTGAAAACTGTAGCATTAAGAGCACAGTAGCTCATGTTCCTTTAGGAAGAAAAGTCTGACGAGTTCATACCAGATATGAGGGCTGATAACAACAGAAAGTTAATAGTAGCTACAGTAGCACAGTTTTACATTAGAAAAATGAACTGGAAGGTCCCTATATGGACATTTATTTGTAGTGGCCAGTACCCACACTGGCAAGAGAAAACTGTATAGGCTTCAGTGTTTCTCTTAATTAGTGACAGGATGCTTGGGCAACTCAAGTTGGATTCTCTTAACAACCTAGAAATGGCAAACAGTGAGAAGTTACTTGCCATCAGTGCCAAATATAACTAAAAATTACATGTCAAGGACAAAAGACCAAAGACACTGACAAACTCATATGAGGAAATGAAAAATTAATGATAAATGCTGTTATTGTCTTATAATTACATCAAGCTACAGGGGAAAAATATAAAGAGCCAGAGATATAACACTGAATGGATAGGTATTCCTAGTGCTTAGGAAAATGAGTCAAACGTTACTAGTCACAGGTAAGGCCAGTGTGGTAAACCCATGCCCAGTTATAGAAACTGTATTTTAAGTAAGCACATAAAATGGAGGCAGGCAAGTATTACAATATAAAGGCCACATCAGCGGTCATGCAAAGAAATCTTGGGGGATGTCTATTTGTCATTTCCTGCAAGAATATATGAAGGTATACAAGACTGACAGTTATTACTACTACCATTCAAGCAATACGTTTCAGGAGCATAGCATTTAAGAAAGTGGTTACAACTGTCCAGATTTTTGCATCATATTTTTGGTCTGTTCCTAACGAAATTTGTGGTTTTCTTTCAAATCACTGAAGACTGAAGTCACTAAATGATAACATAATTTGAGTTTCAGACTTCTTATCCTTCCGAATATGCACTCTAACTCAAACCCTGTTATTCTAACAGTTTTCTAAGTTTATAAAAGCAATATTTAAAATTTACCCCTATCATACCTCTCAACTGTCCAAATTTTCACCTTATATTTTTTTCTGTCCCTCCCAAAATGTGTGGGTTTCTGGCAAATTACTGAGGATTTACGTCACCAAATAATGACACATATTTAACTTTCAGACTTCATATCCTTCAGAAAAACACATGCTACCACAGATCCTGGTATTATAGTAACTTTCTGCCTTTATAAGAGCAATATTTAAAACCTATCCCTATTTTGGGGCCTTTGTCCCATGATTATTTTAGGTTTTGTCCAGATTTCTTGCGCTAAAAGGTTGAGAGGTATGGCAGTGTTCAGGCTAATTTGGTTACAGGAAACACATCTAATTGTAGAATGCAAAAGCTGCATGTAAAAACATGTGAGTAGTTGTACATCCCAAGTGGAAGTGGGTGTGATCACATCTTTTTTTACCTCTGACATTTGCTTTACAGTTAAGAGATTCATACATACCTCTCAACTGTACAGATTTTCACAAAATGTCCAGATTTTTACCTCAGACAGTCCCTCTGTTTCTCATAAAACTGTGGTTTTCTGGAAAATCACTGGCCAATCATTGAGGATTGCCATCAGAAAATAATGGCAGACATTTGAGTTTCAGACTTCATATCCTTCAGAAAATTCATGCTTAATGCAAAACCTCTTATTCTATCAACTTTCTAAGTTTGTAAGAGAAAGATTTAGAAATTGTCCGTTTCTTTGAGCTTTTGTCCCTCATTATTTGTGGCTATTTCCAGGTTCCTTGCTCTAAGAGGTTGAGAGGTATGGATCCATAGTACTGATCAAAACAGGCAAAGTAACTATGAATACCTCTCAGCTATACATATTTTCACCTCATATTTTGGATTGTTCTCATAAAATGTGTGGGTTTTCTAACAAATCAAAATGGACTGAATTCACTAAATAATGACAGACATATGAGTTTCAGATTTCATATCCTTTAGAAAATGCATGCAAATTCAAAGCATTTTATATTACAGTAACTAAGTTTATAACTGCAACATATATTTGAAATGTGTCCCTTTTGGGGCCTTTGACACCTCCCCCATTATTTTTGGCTTTGTCCAAATTTCTTGTGCTGAGAGGTAGAGTGGGATGATTACAAGATGCACTTTTTACTGAACTGTATCTTAATACTAAATACTTAAAAGAAGTATTACTTTTACAGACTTGGAAAGTTGATAGAATAACAGGCTTTGCATTAGCATGAATTTTCTGAACGGTATAAAGTTTGAAACTCAAATGTCTGTCATTATTTTCTAACTTCAGTCTTTAATGATTTGCCACTAATATTGCCAGAAAACCACAACTTTATGAAAAAATGGACCAAACATATGAAGCAAAAATCTGGACATTGTTTGAAAATCTGTACAGTTGAGAGGTATGGGTTTGTCTCGTGATTATCCCGTTCGTTCCCTACAGCTCAGTAAAGTAAGGATCACTACCTGCATCAAGACTTTAACACACAAAAGCACGATGACTGTGAAAACAGTGTGTACTACAACTTGTTAAACAATAATTTAACAACCCTTCATCCCATTTTTTCCTTAATAAAACTTAAGATAAAGCACACTTCGCCACCAGTTAGCTATTTATTTTCTTGACGTTGCTTTCTAATGGGGGGGGGGGGGTGGGCAGCAATGTTCCTTAACCCATGACAACAGAGTCCATTTTACAAAGCATAATGGAAAGCACCAATGTTATTAAACGCCGACATACTAAGAAACAGTGTGTTCCTGCTTAACTGTACATGTAAGGAAGCTCACTGTTCACGTTCTAAGTATACTTACTAATTAAAGGTGCATATGACCATTTCCAGCAAATACAACAAACTCTAATTAACCGCCAGAGTTCTTAAATAGAAGAACAAACAGTGCAAACTTTACTCGCTCTGTTTATAATGACAAACGTTATGTTACATGTCGAAACATTAAGAGCTTTACACAGTCATGGCTTCTCTTGACAATGAGTCCGAGTATATTGACTGGGAATTGTAGTCCATCTTTTCCTCGACTGTCGATGGCCGAAAAACTACAATTCCCAACATGCTTTGAATAATATTGTTAGTTCATTGCATCAGACTGGAAGTAGTACCGGTGTGTTCGTGCATGTGTTATATGAGTTTCATTGTAAATTTGGTGTCGATTATCGAGTTAATATTTAAGTAATTGTGCGTCTGAGAAGGAAAATGAAGCTGTATTGGAGCGAAGGAACCCCACAAAGCTTTAAAGTGCTTGCGGCTATCGCCGGGCTGTCAGCTCCAACTGTTGAACTGCAGTGTGTTGGTCAAGAAGGTAAGTAAGGGATCTGGCATACGAGCATGTCACGCTATTCAGTACCTGGGCATTAATGGCTTTAATGTGCTAAATTGAGTAATATTTTGTATGTTCAGAGCGCAGCCTGCAGAGAAGCCGGGAGCAGAAGTTTGTTAAAGTGTATAGTGTTGAAATGAGTCACACTTTTTCTAAATGACAGATGTTAGCCGAGTGGAGAATGTTTATAGGTTATTACTAGGCTAACTGCCTTTATGGGCTATTTTAAGCAAATCTAGCTACCCCATGTGAGAATCAAACCATGTACATTGTGTCTGTAAGGTAAAAATCGTAACCTTTATGCCAACCGTAATAGGGTATGGCTTTTAAACCACCAACAGGTTCATAGTTATTAGGCATCTCATTCAAAGGAGGACACACTCACCATGCAGCACCCCATCCCTTAGTAAAGGGCAGGGCATTATCAGCACTCCCTTTGTATGCTGTGGTAGTAGACCACAGGCAAGTATGCTACCTGTTGTGCTACTAAACTGCTTTAATGTACTAATGGAAAAAAAATTGCAATGGATGTAAGGGAGCTCATGAACATGTTACTGTATCTAGTACTTTATTTTATTTATATTTCTTTTATTTTATTTTCAGTTTGGTAACCGGGGAAGTCCATTGGGCCATGAAGAGCCCGTTTTCAGTGGAGCCCCAGGGAGAAAAGCTGCAGAGAACAATCAGTTCTAGATAGTATGTAGCGTACAGTAAAATAACGTACACTAAAAGTGTACAATAAAATAACATGCAGTAAATTCACAGAGAACATATAGCATACAATACAATAATCAGACATTACTTTGGATAAATATTTCTTTTTTGGGGGTGGGGGTTTGTTTCCCAAGTAAAATAATTATTTTATGAAAAATTGACTAAAATTCTGGAAGGGACTTAAAAATAGTAGCCAGTGCTGATAGTAGCCCAGCTGCTCTTTGGCATTTCACTGTACACCTAAAGTTCAGACTGTTTCACCATATATGGTATTAATCTCAGAATTCACGTTAATCAATTAGCAGTTGTTACTTATATTTATATTGGACCTTTATGCGCCTGAACAAAGATAAGGTTAATTATAGTTATTTTTTCTTAATCCAATATAAAGTGATGCACTGCATGTCTGGTGAAGGTGAAGACTCCCTGCACAAATGCTTTTATGAAATTGCAAGTTTCAGATGAGGAACTATAACCTGCACAAGCTAGCAGTTTTAAAACATGACCCTCCTCAAGCTCAATCTAGAATTAAAAAGGCTTATTGTTAATAAGAACCTCTTTCGTTTTGTTAGTATGTGAGGGAGTTTTTTTTTTTTTTTTTTTTTTTTGAAAATCTCACTGACTGACTGGAACACCCTACCAAATATTAGCTCCACCACAGCTTACTTGCAGCAAAATGAAGCGTTATCTGCGTGATTCTTACAGTCTGCCTTCGTGATCTAGGCTAACATTACAACATAACTTCCTGTTAGAAGTGCCTGCAGTTGTTTAATCCCACACACACTATTCTGTGTATTACTGCTGAGTTCTACTAGATTGGAAACATTCCCTTAAACTTCGAGTCTGATCCTACATTTTGCATCGGGGTTCAAGTTTTAGCCCCACTCCTGATCATACTGGGGATGGACTACATTAAAAACAGGTGGAAGGGACAGAGCAGTAAAGCTGCTATATGCAGATGATGTGGCACTACAGGTAGATTATCAACAGGAAATTCAACAAATAACAGGGGACTGGAATGCAAAACTTAAGGCTCGTGGGATGAATCTGAGTAGAGAAAAGACAGTGGTCATGGCAACAGTTTGGTGAAATCAGAATAAGCTGAAAACTGAGATACAAGAGGAAAACAGTGAAGCAGGTATATATATGTATTGACTCTATATATGGGACTATGTGGAGAATCATCATTTCAC
Organism: Protopterus annectens; assembly: GCF_019279795.1. NCBI lineage: Eukaryota > Metazoa > Chordata > Ceratodontiformes > Protopteridae > Protopterus > Protopterus annectens. The sequence goes on along the minus strand of NC_056743.1, from coordinate 880,598,981 downwards.
TTCTCTGTGTGTCTTTGGGATACAGAAGGTCACGGGAATGACATGCAGATTCAAAGCAAAAAGCACTCCAGAATGGAACCAAAATGGAGAACCTAGTGACAAGTAAGCATGATTTTTCTTTTCTTTCAAGACTTGCTTCTCTTCACCATTGTAGCATTTTGCATTTAATTTACTTTCAAACTTCTCTCTCTGTTGATTTGCAGTGTCAAATATTATGTATTGATGCTTTGCTTGACTTTTTCAGGAGACATTTCAAGTAAATGTTTTTCATTGATCCTGGGATTTTTCTTTGTAAGTTCATGAACTGACATTTTGTATAGTTTTCTTGTTTCAGACAACTTTGGTTTGTAGGTGGAGAAAAATAAACTAATCCAAACCGTCAGCTCTCTCTCACCAGTGTGAAGTTGTAAAAAAAACAACTGTAGGCATTTTAACTTGATCATTAGCTTCTTGTAGAAACTGTAAGAAGCCACTAACTGTTAAATTTGTGCTAGGAACTAGCTGAAAAAGTTGCACAACTTTTTTATAATTTTCTAAAAAAACAATACAAGTAATGCATGTAACATTAGTTAATACAGTGTTAACGTAAATTAGGACAAAACTGATGAAATGGATGACAATCATAAAGAAAAAAAATTAAAAAGGAGGATAACATAAGGGAAAAAGAAAACAAAATAAGAAAAGGAGGATAAACAGCATAAAGAAAAAAAAAACTGAACTATTTTCCCGCTGGCAATTAACATAATTAAAATATAGTGACCATCCGAGAGCAAAGGTGCATCTTTCCACTGCTTCAAAGCCATTCTCTTTGTGGTAATAGAATTTAAAGAAAATTGTCTTTCTTCTTTTCAGATTCCTCCAGCATATCTAAGCGAAAAATATCAGGTTTGAAAGGCAGTGTTTTTTTTTTTTTTTTTTAAATCAGCAAAGTAATCCATTTACATGTTAATTTCCAGTACACTTGAACATAGTACACATTGTTATCAGCATGTTCTTAACAGTGCCAGCACAGTGATGTACTGAAATATTTCATTAAGAATATCATATATGGATTGAAATGTATATTGTAAATAATTTTAAATTTGTATTGAAGTAGTACAGGTAGACTTGTGTAATTGTGTATTGTAACATCATTGCATTTCAAAAATTTAGATTTTTAAATTACTCTCCCATGTATGTTTCCCTGGATACACTTCACAAGTAGATAACAGTAATATATAAACTATTGATATTTTTTTGTCCTTATTGATTTTAATTTTATCTACATTGGGCTTATGTAATTTTGTGTATAATATAGAAAGTAATGTATTGTATTGTATTGTTTTGCAAAGCATTTTTTATATTCTTCCCATGTATAATGTTTATACTGAGGCATAATGTATTTTAGAATGGGAAAATAATCTTGGATTTTGTGTGATTGTCAAGAGTAAGCTACATATTTAAACAAATTCATGATATTTCCTTTAAAAGATATTCTAAACTTTAATATAGGAGTGTAAACTGATGAGAAAATAAAGTACATGTAAAAGGGAGATTTTGAATTGAAAATATTTTATATTACTATAAATAAATTTATTAGAACTGAAAATATTGCTAAAAACAGAGGCTGAGATATTATAAAGAGCTGGTATATTCATTCCACCACACTGAAGTGACACGTGATGTCTTCCAAGATGCTCTATGAGATCCTCCTCTCCATAAAAAAAATTTGAATTGCTTGTTTTATATTTAGTGCTAGGGGGATAGCAAGTTTTATAAAGGAAAGAAAACGATGGGTAAAATTGTCATTTGTTAGCATTTAATCCACATAACATGGAAGAGTATTTAATGTATCAATCTTGTGGATAATTTTATTGTAATAAAGTTTATACGTGCTCTAAAGAGTTTGCAAATTTTTTATTGTATTGAAATTCTAAAAATTTAAAAGTTGAGTATAGTATAATGAATTACTGTGAAAACTAATGTATAATGTAATACATTCTGATTTTGATAGTAATATAACACGCTATCTTTTCACATTCATCTAACTCGTTAATTACCCGCATATCTTATAATACTGATAATGTGTCATCAGCATATGCAATTAAATTATGTTGAGTTTTATCAATTATGAGGGTTTAATAAACAGTCATTTGAGTAATAAGGAGTTGATAGCTATAATAAATAGAGAAGAAGACATTGTACACCCCTGCCTGATGCCATTGACAACAGGCAAACTTTTAAGTAAAATGCTGTTGATCTTTATTTTACATGCCATGGGTTTGCTTAAATTCTGTACTATAAGAATAGATCTTGGGTAACTTGCGCTACTTTAGCACCGTCCAGGTAAAGGAGTTATTAACATAGTCAAAGGCTTTAGACACATTTAAGTTAATTAGGTCATTTGTAAATGCTCTGCTTCATGGCATTCAACATATTACATAATAATTTGTAATTGTTTGCTTATATTGCAAATAGAGTGTTTGGGACAGAAACCAAATTGTGTTGGAACGATGACTTTATTTGCATTTTGTACCATTTTTTTTCTTAATGGCTGAAGCTATAATACTATAATCATTATTTAATACTGATGTGGGTTTACAATGTTTACCTGTTTTGTCTTATTTAAGAATTAAAATATCTTCTGTTGTACTCCTAGAATTAGGAGTAGGCTAGTTAAGAATCATGAACTACTGAGTTAATTGATGGTTATAGGAACAGGTTCTTCAGAAGAGGTAATATAGAATTCAACAATGAAGCCACACAGACCTGATCCATTATTATTTTAAATTAATTTTATGTGTTTTTTAATGTTTTGTATAGTAATAGGGGTATATATTTGCTTTCCATGGAAAAACACATCTTTAGCCTGTTTATTTCATTTAAGTCTTGACTCCACTAAGTAGCTCACGAAGATAGTAATTAACTCTGTTTTTCTTGCTGTGCTTAGTTTATTGGTTTTCTGGTTGTATATCTCTATAGTAATATTGTTATGATATTAAGCTTCTAAAACGTCAAATTTATTGGGAGTATAGCAAACTTTTGTTGAAGGAATTCTTACCCTTAAGTGTATAATTTAACTCCTCATATTTTTGTTTTATTATATTTTACCATTTATGAATGTGTTTTATCATAATTAATAGTAATAAGCTTAGCACATCAGTTTCTGCATCAGTTAGTATTATTTCACTGTGAAAGCTCTTCTTATACAAATTAATTTCCTTAAAAATAAGCCTATAAATGTAAGCTTTAAAAGCATCCCATTTGATGAGTAAGGGAATGGGAAAATTCTTGTGGAAGTGCCCAGAGCTTCTTATCTCTGTACAGATATGTTGACATACAACTTGTACATTATAAGAGAAGAATGTATGTAGAGATAGGTGTGTGAAACTGCAACTGTGTAAAAGTCTTACATGTCAAGTGTTGCAAATTATGCATAAGCTGCTGGTAGGAAGAATATAACAGAATTTACTTGTTATTTGTGATTGTAACTTTCAAGTAGCAAAATGGCTGCTTTGTCAGTTTATCATGGAATGTAAATAGCCTTGCAATCACATAAAAAGTAGAGTAGTGAACTATATTAAGAAGTATAGGGTGCAAGTCCATGTTGAAGGAGATGCATTTAGATAGAAGTAAACATTTGAATTTGGATAAAATAAGAAAAGAATGTCAGTGTATAAATAGGATTTGGCAGCATATCAACTGCAAAGTAAAAAGGTGTCATATTGATAGGAGGATACATGAGCAACTTGATTTCCTGTAGTTTAGCCCTAGCAGTGCTTATCTAATCTAAAGTTACTACTCCCACAGAGCATGGTAACTTTTGCCTGGCAGTGTTTTAAATTTTCATCCATATGCCAGCAAGATTTCTTAATTTTTTTCTGGATTTCTTCTATTGTTTTGGTGGTGATTGAATATGGTTATGAGGAACTGAAAGCTCATTTTTTTCAGTTTTTGTTGTTGTTTATTCTGGTCATTCCTTTGCCCTGTAGGTAACTGTAGCCCGGTAGAACTTAATTAATTCAGTATTTTCCTCAGCTTTACAGAATAGGAGGGGTTAGGCAAGGTATGGCCATATTCATTTGCTTACCCTAATAATTACAGTGGGGAAAATCTTTACTTACCATATACAGTTCATGTTAACAGAACAATTGCATGAACCAATAAGTTTTAACAGTCCATGTGTCAGCTTCTCCTCCAACCAGATATCTTCCAAGGTTCTGTCTGTTAACAGATTTATGAAGTAATATGAAGTAATGTTCTAATCTTGAGAATAATGCTTTGAATTGTGCTCTTTCATGTTTTCATGGATCTTACTGCTGGGAATGTCTGAATATCTTCATTGTTATTGTTATGTGGTACCCCTGACAGGTGTGTATATACCTAAAACAGGTTAACTAAACTGCAGTACAGTACATTGAAAACGCAGAATGTAATATATTTGAATTGTATTACATATCCGTCTGTGTTCATTCACCCCACCTTCCCCAGCACTTATCCAGCTAGTGCCGACTTGAGTAGGTAGGCCTAGGGTATAGGTTAATGATGGGTCTCCCTACTGAGTTCAGATTAATATCCCCCTTGTACAGCCAAATGTCTGGAGGCTTTGCGAGTCTAGATAGTTTGATAACAGAATCTCAAATATGTGCATGGCTGACAAAGCAATTAAAATCATACATTTTTTATATAAAATGACAGACGATTTATTCTGAGAAAAAAATGTATTATTTTTTGCTTATTTTGTAAGAAGCCAGTTGTGATATGCTTCAGATACATACTGACTTTCAGCCTGAAAAAATGCAAAATGTATGTTGCTTAGAAACCCAGTGGCAAAAAGAGCTCCCAAATGGCTATAAAAGTATTTAGGTGATGCACTGTAGTAGTATAGTACCATGTTTTGTAACCATGTAAATATTACAGTAAAATTAGCAAAACATTTCACTTTTCTGTGCTACAAAATGAGCTGGTGATTCCAGGCATAAACATAAATACACAACTTTACTGTCATGTCTTGTACTCACAGTGGTGGTGGTGCTGCGTTAGCGTTGTCGCCTCACAGTAAGACGTTGTCCTGTTCGATTCTCAGCTAAAGCGTCGTCTGTGTGGAGACATGCATGAATGGGTGTACCTTAGTTGAAGGTTGTGCATCAGGGCTGGCAACTCGGCACGTAAAAATCTACTGCCAATCATTAGCGGACCGGAGTTCCGCTGTGGCGACCCCTAACCTAGAAAAGCCGAAAGACACAACTGTCATGTCTTGTACTTCACTGCATGGGAGTCCTAATTGGAAGAAGTCATAATTCTATTGACAGAACAACTTCCTTATTCATGACAAGTGAATACAATTTTCACTTCTTATGCAATGAAGAGTCAATAAAGCATTCCAGTCCATTTTCTGCTCTGCATATTGAGCAGAAGTTCAGCACAGTACCTACAGTAGTAAGAGTATAATGCAAAATTTTAGACTGTGTCAGCAAAAACACGTGACCCAGTACACTTGGTACCTATAAATAAAATTACATATTTCAGCCTGTTTTTGATATTTCAGTATGAAACTTTCAGACCTGAACAGGTTGCTCAACTAGAAGATGCATGCAAAGCTGCTTTTCTCCCCATAGGGATTTTAATGCAGCATAACAATGAATTTGATTATTCCCCTTTAAAGAGTGGTATTTTACCTATGATTATTGAAGTAATGTATGATTTTTCTTTTGCTTTAGTTAGAACTTGATGCACATATATTCTGGAAATTTACCTTCACCTGGCCTTTGGAATAAAGGCCAAATAACCCCTCATTGGAATGCTGGATTGTGACAACAAAGTTTTCTAAAACGCAGAGTTTGCTGCCTGAATGTAAGACTGTATGTTGGTACCACTGTCATAATAAAAATACCCAAGTAGTCCTGGTAAGATACTCTGACACAAAACGCATTCAAGCATGTCACTCTACTACTGAATCTCTCTCTTAATTTATATGGCAGTATACTGCCTATGTCTGTGTAAAAAGTGTAGGGGCTGTTCTGTGTGCAGTAACATAAACATCTCCTTGCCTGCTGAAACTTTACTTCTGGGGTAATGACAACACAAACAAAACAAATTTTGATATGGACATTCCATGAAATTCAGACAAAGCTTTGCACACTGAAAGGAAACTGAGTATAATGCAACTTCTGACCTATTCAAATGATCAGATAGGCATACTGCTAGAAGCTGTGGTGCAGTGTTATATCTTTGAAGCAATATGAGATTTTGTAGTAAATTTTTTGAACAACAAATCTAAAAGACCTTTCTCGTACTCCACATTACATTTAAACCACATTTCAAAATGCATCATCTCAACCAAGCCCAATTGAAATGCTTTCAAGCCAACCACATACCATAACCAGTCTTACCCTCTCACACATTCCTTTAACAGCTCACCCCCTTCTCAGGACTTCCAGTTCCCAAGGTGGCCTCACTCAGCCTCTGTGCATTTCTGGCCAGTGCCAAGTGCAAGACGTTTTTCATTATGCTAGCCCCATAATATTAGGGATACTTTCTTGAGCCTTATGGCTTGACGGGCTGCTTCATCACTTTTCCCTCCTTCCTTTGATTCTTATATTGCTTATCATGGCAGTATTAGATGAAGTCACAATGAGTGTTCTGGCCTAAGTGGCCACAATAGGTCTGATTCTCAGTCTTACTTCCATGGGTTCATAGGCAATTAATAGACTATTCATTTATGAATGTCTTAAGAAACCTAGCCTTACATGCCTTTAGTATTGTTTTTGGCTCTTGTGTTTGAGTAACCCAGAGGTGGGCAGATTAAGACTGTGTTGGGATATTTGCTTGTTGCCCCTATCCATGAGGTACATGGGTGAATTTGCAGTGCCCTATCCATTTAACATTTGAATAGAGTAAAAGAAATACTTTGCCTTATGTGGAGTGGAAGGCTGTTCCATAGAAACTATTTTCTGTGATACACACCTTTCCTTCCAATGTATCCTGTTTATGTTGCAAAAGAGCTTGAGATCCCTTGAACAAGTGTTCATGCGTCCATTGGGCTAAAGGCAGAAAGGGTAAGGACTATTAAGGACCTCTACACAAGGAAGACGTTGCCTATCCACAACAGTTATGATATGGAGAAGAGGGACAAGGCTTTGAGATGGTCTGCATAGTTTTTATTATTTAGGTTCTTGATATTTTTGTGAGAAAGCATTGTAGTCCTTCCAGTTGTGACAAGTGTTTGGACAGATACATATTAAAATCAACATTGCATTAAATGATTGGCCTAATGAGAGCTGAGCACAGTGGAATGTTTACATCCATGGACCTGGTGTCGTACCTTATGGTATAAGTTGTTCACTGAATAAAGGACTAACTTGTAATAGTAGATACTTTGTAATCAAAGAAAAGACCATTCATTCTCTGCGTAGGTTCTCAAAGCCTGGGCTACAGGATCAACTTTCAAGTGGATGTTATCTGTTATGTTTCTGAGGAATGTCATGTTTGCTGAAGGATACTATTCTACATTTTTTGGCATTAGTTTCAGTCAATGTTTTTTTTACACCAGCTGTTTGTTTGGAAAGGGTCTTCTTGGAGGATCTTGGCATCCACTAGTGAGTTAATGATGGTAACAGGTCTACAGTCATCTGCAGACATGGTTAGCCAGAAACCTTTAATATTTTCTGTGGCCTCCAAAAAGTAAATATCAAAGGGGGGGGGTGGCCCAAGGGCTAAACCCTGGGGTGTACTAGTAGTGACAGGCCTTTTGGAGGATGTAGAACATCTCACCCTAATTTCCCGAGTTCTAATTGTGAGCCAGTTAGCGGTCCAGTGATATAGGGATTTAATTTTAGCTGGGTGAGTTTATCTATGTTACTTGAATAAAGGATGTTTGTGAGGTCTAAATATGTGGTGCGTTTTGATTTGCCCTCATCCATTGTTTCAATAACCTTGAATAAGTCAAGCAGGTTAAATAGTTCGGATCTGCCCTTTGAATCCAAACTGACTTGGGTCAAGAGTTTTGAGATTATCCATGTCCTTATTGATTGTATAATAATCCGTTCCATAGCATTACAGATGAGTGTGGTTAGGCTTATGGGTCTGTAATTTATTTTTATTTTATTTATTTAACATTTGTTTACTGGGAGGTCTGACTGGTCTATCCCAGGGAGAAAAGCTCCACATAAAAGTACACAGTAAACAATTTAAGAATAAACAAAGTAGCAGTGCAATAGTATATAATAATGCTTATCAATTTACATACATCCTACATCAAAACATTTTGGATTTTGCAGCAGTGTGATTGGCACAGTTTGTTTAACAGAGCAATGTTTAACCGAGCAATTGTATCTTACAGAGCATTAAATGCTTCATGAAAACCGTGGTTTATAACTATTTAAAGTTAAAGGATAAACTCTATAGAGGGGAAAAGGTGGGGAGGTGGTAGAAATGAGTTGGTGAAAGAATGACGAAGAAAAACAATGCTTAACAAATACTTGAGAGTATCAGAGAACAAGTGAAACATTATGGGAGTACCTGCTTCAGTTTAGCTGGGGGAGGTACATGAGCAGAGGCAATTGTAAGTTAGGTGAGCCCTGAGAAGTTATTTAAACTTGTTTGGGCTAGTAGTGTAAGGATATGCTAGGGATGGAATTCCAGACTTTGAAAATCTGGTTAGAGTAAAGAGAATCACCAAAGCTTTTGTTAGATTTAGGGACCTACAATAGGGTTTGTCAGTAAATCTTGGAGTTCTTTTATTTGAGTAGGGTTGGACAAGATTATGGAGAGCTGGGCATATGTCAGGTTTTATTATGATGGCATGGGGAGTTGTAATTTGAGGGTTAGGAGGTTGGGTAGTTCCAGACAGTTTAGTTGGCAGAGTGCAGTGTTGTGGTGGCATCTATATGATTTGGCAGTTTTGTGGTAGCAGGCCTCCAGTCTAGCTAGGCCAGTCTTTTTGAGGTTAGTACAAATGGGAGCCTCATGTAGCAAGGTAAAGAAGGAGGGTCCTAGCAATGGTTTCCTGGTGGTGTTGGTTAGGAATGGCTTGGCTCTATAGAGTGAGCCTAATTTGATGTGAGTCTAATTTGATGCGAGTCATCTTAATGACTAGTGCTACATGTTTATAAAATCTCAGGCTGCTATTGATGGTGACACTGAGTAGTTTGGTGTGAGAGATGGGTTCTGTTTTGGTTTTGTTCCCTGAGTAGATGAGAAAGGGTGGTACTTGGTTGTTGGACTTCTTGTTGGAGAAGAGAATTAATTTGGTTTTGCTTAGATTTAAAATTAGTTGAGAATCTGAGAGGTAAGATTCTTTGTCTGAGAAGGCTTTCTGGATAATTTCTTGTAGTTGTAGGGAGGGAACTTCACAGATTAAGGTAGAGTCATCTGAATATTGAATTATGGTTGCCAGGTGAGTTGCGGTGTGGAGTTTATTGGTAGATAGTAAATAGAAGTGGACCTAAAATTGATCCTTGGGGGACACCAACTGTAATGGGTAAGTGTGAGGAGAGATCATTTTGCCACTTCACAGCTTGTTGTCTTGTCAGAAAGGTAATTGTGAAACCAGGAGAGTGCAGTTTTAGGTTTAAGGATGATAGCTCATTGAGGAGCTTTTGGTGGGATACCGTGTCAAATGCTTTGGACGTGTCTAGGAAGATTGAGGCAACTCATTGCCCTTCATTTTAAGTTAATTTATTGTGTTTGTGAAGCTTAAGAGGGCAGATGTAGTGTTGTACAGGGGCTGAAAGCCATGCTGGGAGTTGGTTATCAGATCATTGCAAGTTAGATAATCCATGAGCTGGGAATGTGTACATTTTCTACAATTTTTGACAGGGGTAATATAATGGCTATTGGTCTATAGTTGGAGAATTCTGTTGAGATGCTGCCATGATGTAGGACATTTCCAGAGTTTGGGGATGTATTGCTCTCTGATCGGTTGATCAGTATTGAGACAGGGTAGGCAGTGACGTCCACTGCCATATTTAGATATGTGTTGGGTAGTTTGCCGATGGCAGGGGTTGTGGACTTTAATTTATTTAGTAGTATTTTTATGATAAGGCAGGATGGAGTGGGTGGAGAAGAGTGTCAGGAGTGATTTGTGACAGATGAGTACCAGTAAGAGTGAAAGGAAAGGTCTACAAGTATGTTATATGGGTTTAAGACAGTGGCATTGACAAAAAGGCAGGAGTTAGAGCTGGATGTGGCAGAGTTAAAGATGTTAAGATTTGCACTGGGTGTGACGAGGGTGGACAGGATCAGGAATAAGTATATTAGAGGGTCAGCCCAGGTTGGAAGGTTTGGAGACGAAGCCAAAGAGGCAAGATTATGTTGGTTTGCACATGTGCTGAGGAGGGATGCTGAGTATATTGGGGAAAAAGATGCTAAGGATGAAGCTACCAGGTAACATGCCTTCCTAAGATAAGGTTTATGGATGTGGTGAGAGAGGACATGCAGGTGGTTGGTGTGACAGAGCAAGATGCAGATGACGGGAAGAAATGGAAACAGATGATCCACAGTGGCAACCCCTAACGGGAACAGCCGAAAGATGATGATGAGTAGTATTTTGTGGTAGTTGTTTGGATAGATTTAGAGAGAGAGGATTGGTGGTAGTTTCTGTAGAGGTTAGAATAGATAGGGGACCACTGTTACCATTTAGCAGAGATAGAATGAAGTTGGTTAAGAATTAATTGAACTGGGTAGCTAGACTATTCTTAGTGTTTGTGGTAGTGGGGGTTGGAGTTTGGGATTGACCAGGTTGTAGAAGTTGTTTGATAGCACCCCAGAATTTGTGGGATTCTTATGATGCGTTTGCTGTATTCTGGTGTAATAATTTTTTTCGTCATTTTTTTTAATCTATTTTTTGGATTTGTTTCTTAAATGTTAGTAGATTTCGAAGGAGCTTTGGCTTTTGTTACCCTGGTACTGGGACTGTGCTTTGTTTCTTTGCTTGAGTAATTGTTTAGTTTCTTTAGTTAGCCATGGAGTGTAGTTGATTTTGTCTCGGACCTTTCTAAGGGGGTTAGAGAGCTTAGAATTTCAAGGAATTTGGTATTAAAGTATTCCAGAGTGGTGTCAAGATGGAGGTGTGATAACGGGGACCAGTCACATTGCTGCAGGAGTGACGTAAAAAGTAGTGGGTGAGAAGTATTTATTGTTTTGGATTTTTTTGTATATGATGTTTTTTGGAGGATTAGTATGGTGCCTAAGTAGATGGGGGGTAGGTGATCACTTAGACTGCCTGGAAGACATCCTGAGTGATAGACTAGTGAAGGCTTATTGGTTAAGTTCCAGTCTAGAGTGACTGCCTGCTACTGTGCTTATCTGTCGTAGTTGGTGCTTTTATTATTTGGGTGTATCCATAGAGATTTATGAAGCTAGAGGGGCTGTCTGAAAAGCAACTACAGCAGTCTGTGTCAATCCCCCATTGTTATGGTTTCTTGATAAAATGTGGAGGATGACCAAGAAAGCAGGTATTCAGTTATGGATAGGTTGTTCCCAGGAGGGATGTTGACTCAGATTATGATAATGCATTTTTGGGGGGTTGATCTCGAGGTGGCAGGTTAGTACTTCTGTGTTATTGAGGCCATGTGGATTTGTTTGTGTGTGTTTGAGTTTGTGTATCTGTATGTAGTATAGCTATAGCACCACCGAGTTTCTTTGTTCAGTCTAGTCTGTGGATATTGTAACCAGAGGATAGAATTTCATTGTCATTTGTATGAGCTCTTAGCTAAGTTTCTGTTAAAATTGCTATGTTAGGGGTATAGAGGGAGAGGGAAGCATGGAACTCATGTATTTTGTTTGAGGCTTCTCAAATTCATAGCGATGGTTAGAGTGCTAGGGGCATTTTGTCGTAGAGTGCTGATGATGTGGAGGTGAGTAGTGATTGGATTCCGAGGCATTTGCTGTGTTGGTTTAGGGCATGGGTTTGGGTGAATGTCTACACTTAATTTCATTTGTGGTTTTAGTTACAGGAATGGATGTTGGAATTTAGGTGGCAGCCTAGTATATTTTTGGGCTAGATGTGGGTAGGATACTAGCAGAAGGTGTGAGCAGACTTGTGTTGGAGCTATTAGAGGTGTGGTGCCATCAAAATATTGGTGAAGGTGATATGGGGGTGGAATGGGAGAAGGGGTAGGTGGGAGAGTGAAATGTGATTTGTGATAAGAAGTGAGATGGAGAAGTGCTCAGTAAGCTGAGGATGGATATATGTAAGAGTGACATGGTTATATATAAGGTGTATAGTGTAGAGGAGAAGCTAGTTAGTATTCAGTAAGCAAGTGGTTATTGGGGAGTGTATGGCTTTAATGGTTTAATGCTGTGGGGCAGGGATTAGTATTAGACATGATTGGTGGGTTGGTTTATTATGGAGTATTTTGATGGAGTTAGAGGGTTTGGAGCCAGTGATTGGTTTCTTGAGTGAGGGAGTCGTGGTATGTCTAAAATAGTAGTAGTAGGGATAGTCGAAAGGTGTTAATTGGTAGATTACAAAATAAAATATTATTGGATAATGAGTGTAAGAGAGAAGATTTATGGTTAGTATGTATGTAGTTGATAGGGGGTGGTTGGGACTGTTGGTAGGGGAGTGAAGGGACCCTGAGCCTAGCTAGGGCGAATGGAGTAGGGCTGCACTGTGTTGGAATGGCTTGCAAAAACAATTGGTAAGGACCAAGAGCTTAGGCAAATATAATTTAAGCAACTACAGAGTACTTTATTAAAAAGGATAACAATTTAGTTAAGAACTGAAAGTCGGTGGGTTATAGCTAAGTAAAGTGTAGTTATACAGGTGTTCCAGTAATGTGTTAAATGCCTTTGATAGCAGAGATGGATGAAGGAAAAAAAGAGATTGACCTAAATATTGGGGCAAATTAGCTAAATTCTTGGGAAAATTAATCTCAATGGAATGAAGATACAGAGAAGAAATGATTTGGGAATTGGAAAGAGGAGTGGGCTGCAAGTTCTGTTAGTAAGCAGAGACTATGAAATACAATGCTAACAATTTAAATATTAAAACATACTTTACTGAGTTCATTGATAACTTACCTTTGTGCAAGACCATGACTGCTGCTGTCCGTTCATCTGGCATGTTTGGAAGCTGATATTAAGTAGCTTCTGTAGGGGTTCATCACTCATGCCTTCATCCATCATTTTCCACCGTTGTTTGTGAAGGCCTGTTTTTTATTCATCCATCTATCACCAAGCTGTGGCTGATGATTTGGTTCCTCCTATTACAGTAGTTGTCAGAAATTAGACTATTCCTGACCACGGAGTCCTAGATGAGAAAAGCAAAAGCCTTTTGCCCAAAAAATGTAATGATGACAAATGGGCGTTTTTTTTCTGGGGAGGGGGGGTGCTGATAAGAATGCTTTCTTAAGAAGCTTCTCTCTGCATTGTTTGTGTAAAATCAACTTTTTGACCCATTGCCTGCTAAATATCAGGCATCTCCCATTCAGACTGGAGCGTGCTCATCCCCTTGTACTGGTTCCCAGCAAAGGATTGACAGCTTTTCCAGATGAGTCATCATCCAGGCAGCCATGGGGTGTGTTCACTGGTATCCTAGAAATGAGGGTGTATGTTGTAAGCCCCAACTCCCCTTTGGAGTAGGGGAAGCATGAGATCCATGTCTCCTTGAGGAGCATTATGCCTTGTCCTATGTGATTGCCGCTGCCTTTGCGGTGATGATTGCTACATACATGGATTTGGTGGCTAGATTCCCACCATAGGGCTGTTTGTGTCATCTTTCCATCTGTAGTAGATCATGTCATTGGACAGCCTTGGTTTGTCACCTACCATGTTCATCTTCCCATGCCAAGTCCCGCAGGTGCCCAAGCCTTTAATGAACTCTACCTTGCCTGGATTGTAGTCAGAGTTTTCTGTATTCCTCAGTGCCAATAGACCTGGTGTTCTGTCAGCATTGTCCCTGACTGTTTGTCCACTTTTGAATTTGGTTTAAGCTGTTCCAGAGGTTAAATGTATTTGATGGCTGTTTGTCACTTCCAATGTAGAGTGGACGGCTGGACATTGGCAGTTTTTAAGCTGTACTAGACCTTTGTTAGAGATGCTTTCCTTCAGCCCTTGTAAAAAAAAAAAAAAAAAAAAAAAAATCCTGCTGTTTCTGAGAATTTTATCTTTATATTGGAAGAACTTGCCTTTTTACTGTCTCAGCTAGCTGGTTAAAGCTTTTCCACCAATACTGGGCATTTGGTGGCCATTTGTAACATCCACTGTGGAATGGAGGGTAGGTCCCTGGCTTAAGGTCTTTGTTAAGAGGGGCTTTCCTTTTAAGCCTCCGTAAGAGTCCCTGCCCTTCCTAAGATCTCAGCTTTAAGCTGAAATACTTGATACTTGTTTTCCTATGTACTGGACAACTTGGCTGTCCTTAAGTTAATTTCCTGTGAAAACAACTCTTTGGAGGCAGTGACTTTGGTTACAAGTATTTTGAACTACAAGTTCTTTAACCTATTCACTTTAATTAGTTTCCACAGGGATATTCTTTCTTCAATAGAAGATCTACCATTCGATGAAAACAACTTATTGGGTATAATTTGCCAAAACTTACAGTCCTGTATTGTTTTAACTGTCAACACTGCAAGATCATAGAATATGTTTGTACATTATTTCACTCTTTCACTCTTTTAGGGTTCATACTAGGCTATCTGCCCTAGGGCATTTATAAGCCTAGCCAGAGTGTGTTTGGCTTTCGCCACCCATTTTAAATTAATTTTGCTATGCCTTTTTTGAGGTTAGTATACTGTGCCTCTGTCTAACAGTGACACAGAAGTGATAGCCGGGGTAAACCTACGATATCCCATCCACTCATCAAGATTCCTCTTGAAGAGAGTCAATGTGGGACTCTGCCTAACCTGGACTGGGATTTTATTCCAGAGTGAAGGGAGCCTCTGGGTTATGAATCTGTCCCTCCAGCATGTCCTATTTCAGTGCTGAGGTTCAAGTCTCTCGAGCGCGTAGCTTGATGGGATTTGGATTTTCTGAGGTGCAGCATAATTCAGGGTTGGACATGGCTTTATACGTCAGGCACAGATCGCCTCTGAGCAGGCGGTATGCTACTGAGTAGAGCTGGAGTTTCTTTAACCGGGCAGCATATGGCATCTGTTTGAGCCCTTTGATCCTCTTGGTGAGGTACTTTTGGGGTCTTTCCAGTTGCTGCAGGTGTCTGGTAAGGTACATCCCAAAAGGGGCATTGTACTCAATTATGGGCCTGATGAGGGATGAGTAAAGAGGTATGATGACCTCCCCTGATCAGGGATGAGTAAAGAGGTATGATGACCTCCCCTGATCTAGATGTAAATCCCTTCATGATTAGGTGGGCTATATAAAATGTTTTTCTAACCACTTTGGCCATGTGGTTGTCAAATGAGAGATTGCTATCAACTTGGGTCCCCAGACCCCTAATGACTTCTTCTGTACTTAATGGATTACCACCTATGTGGTAATTTGTGGGCACTTTTTTTTTTTTGCCAAAGGGGATGACTATACACTTTTTGGCATTTAGCTTGAGGCCATGGCTCTGGCACCAGTTGTCTGTTTCTATGAGGCCCTTTTGGAGGATGCTTGTGTCGGCTGGAGAGTTGGTTATGGCGCCCAGTTTGCAGTCATCTGCGAACTTGGTCAGCCACAGTCCTTCCGTGTTGGCCTGTACCGCCGAGAAATATATACCAAACAAGAGAGGTCCCAGGACTGAGCCTTGTGGGACGCCACTTGTAACTGGTTTGGAGTCTGACATGGCTCCAGCAATTCTAACCATGTGGGTTCTGTCCTTGAGCCAGTTTGCAACCCATCTAGTGACATAGGGGTTTATATTTAAGCTGGTGAGCTTATCTATAATGCCCGAGTGGGGTATTGTATCGAAGGCTTTTGCGAGGTCCAGGTAGGCTGTGTGGACCACCTTCCCCTCGCCAATGGCCTTGGTGACTGTTTCAAAGAAATCGACCAGCTTTAAGAGGCAGGATCTGCCCTTAACAAAGCCAAACTGGGTAGGATCCAGTGTCTGTAGGTCCCCAATATCTTTATTTATGAGGTCCATGATGATCCTTTCCATAGCTTTGCAGACCAAGCTAGTCAGGCTTATGGGGCGATAGTTTCCAGGATCCGTTGAGGCACCACCTTTGTGGAGAGGGACTACTGTTGCTGTACGCCACTCTTTGGGTACATATCCTGTAGTAAGGCTAAGATTGAACAGTAGTTTTATGTTTGGGTTTAGCTCTTCTTGGAGTTCATGTAGGACGCAGCCAGGGACACCATCTGGTCCCATTGATGCTGTGTTTTTCCTTTGGAGAGGGCGGCTCTTACCTGAGCATCTGAGATGTCAGGGGGGCAGCACTCTGTTGGGATAGATATTTGCCCTTTTGGTGGGGAGGGGGTGAGAAGTTTGCACTGAACCTGTCAGCTAGGATGTTGGCAATGTCTGTGGGCTCGGTGTATTTTTTGTCATTTTGGACTAATTCTGAGCATATCTGGGAATTCCCACCCAGGTTCCTAACATAACTAAAGAAAGCTTTGTGATTATCCTTAGTGTCCTGTGCAATTTTTCTCTCGAAGCTGGCCTTAGACGATTTTATGAGTGCCTGTAGTTTTTTGCTAATACTGATCAGAGATGCCTTCCCTTTTTGGGATTTTGCTCTGTCATGTAGTAGCTTCCTCCTTCTATTGTATAGTTTGTTTATGGCTGGGGTCCACCAGACAGGACGTCTGCCTTTGGAGGATTGGGTCTTGATTTTATTTGGGATTGCATGATTCATGCATTCCTGAAGGTGTTCATAGAATGCGTTTATAAAGGATTCTGCGGTCTGGGCCGTATTTTCCACAGGCCCGGGGGCTTTGAAGGATTTCGCCTCGGTTTTGAGGCGTGTGAAATTTGCTTTAGAGAAGTTTTTCACTGTGGTTTTCTGGGCAGGGGGTGGGGTCGGGATGTGAATATCCAGTGAGATTAGTTTATGGTCTGATCTTACCAGTGAGGGATACACTTCTGGTCTGGAGCATAGTGTCCCCATGTTGGTGATGGTTTTCCCCTCTTGTGGGAGTGGTAACAAGTTGTTCCATAGCATTTGAGTTTATAAATTCTAGGAACCTTTGGGCTAGGGTGTTGGAGCTAGAGTAATGCTCCCATCTATGTTTGGGTAGTTGAAGTCGCCCAATATAATGGTGTTTGGAGAGACCTTCATATTTTCCAGTATTCTCAGGAAGGCCAAGTGGGGTTCCTGTGTTTGAGAGGGTGGTCTGTAGCAGGCTATAAACTGGAAGGCAGTTTTACCCACAGTTGCACATGGATAGTCTCTGATGCTTCGTGCTGTGCCACCAACCTGGAGGTGTGTGTATCTTTGAATATTGATACTCCCCCTCCTTTTGTGGTTCGGTCCAAGTTTTGGGGCTGAAAAGCATGGTATGAGGTATAACCTGGTAGTGCTGGGGTGCTCTCGGGAGCCTTGAACCAGGTTTCTGTTACTGCACAGATGTCAATGTTCTCCATGCTAAGGAGAGTTTAGAGTGCGTGCATCTTGAGGTTTAGACTTCTGGCGTTGAGTAGCATTACTCTTAGTTTCTTATCCCTTGTGATACCTATGGAGGTGGGTTTGTCTTTTGAGCCTTGCCTAAAAAAGGCACTATGGGGGTAGCAAGAGCCTTTGCCAATATCTGAAAGCCCAGGGGTGACAGGTGCAAGCCGTCCCTAGCGAAGCATTGTGGCTTGTCAAGCATGTCATCCCAGGCTGACAGGCATTGGATTCCCCTTGAATGACACCAACACTTAAGCCAGTTGTTGAAATTGATCATCTTGTCTTCATATTGTGGCATCATTCTTGGTGAGGGTAAGATGCTACTCAAGGTCAGGGTCATACCGGCCTGGGCTACATGCTCAGAGAGCTCCTCCTATGTCTCTCTTCATGTAGTCCAGGGAGGTACGTCTCAGGTCATTCACACCAGCATGGACAATGACCGAGTCATATTTGTACTTGTCTTGGAGTGACCTGAGTGCTTGTGTTATGTGGCGGATCCTAGCGCCCGACAGGCAGCTCACCATGACCTTCTCCTTGTTCAGCCTGGTGAGCGGGACGTCAGTGTGCCTGACGATAGTCACCTATTACAAGTGTATCAGGTGTGTTGTTTAGCCTTAAGGGCTGTGACTGTTCGGCACACTGGCTTTGTGAGCTATGTGTTGCACGTGTTTTGTTTTGGGGTAGCAGTTGCTTGGGTGTCTGCTTTGGAGGTCTCTGCTGCTTAGGCAGATTTTTATTTAGAGCCTCCGAGTATGTTTTTCTGTGTTTATGTGTTTGGTTTGTTGTCGTGGTAGGTCTATGTGAGACTGGAATTGTAGTGAGTGTGGTTTCCTCCTCCTCCTGACTGGTTACGCCAGTACTGAGTTGAGAGAGCTTAGCCTCCAGTTTGGCTATATGGTTGCATCTCTCACATGTGTTGGAATTTGTTGGGAGGAGGAGAGGGTTGTCTGTGTACATGAGGCAGTTGTAACATTGCCTCAAGATTCCCAGATTCACCAGCTGGACCGGAGAGGAGATTGACAACTGACCTTTGGACATGCTAGAATAGTATTGGGAATTCCTTTATAATTGAAAAAGGGCCAATGGGGAACAAGGTACTCAAGGGAGTTTGTGAGGGTGTAGTGCTTTTAATTTTTTAGAGCTGACTTATATAATTGCTTTAGTGAGCAAGTGCCAGGTAACTTAAATGCAATGTGTTACTGGTAACTTAAATGCAAAAATGACAAACAGTAACTTTCTTTCAAGTGAAACAAGGAAATAAGTACAGTAAGCAATGCAGATATCACTAGGGATCCACAGAAGTGCTAAAAGGCCGCGTTTTAGGTGGAATTAGCGTTTCAGGGAAATAAACAAACAACAAGCATACAAATAAAGCTAGATTCAGCAGGCCTGGATCTAGTCTATGCTACAGCAAACAAGGTGTACCAATTTCAGCAAGAAACAGTTAGAATATGCAGGCACTATAAGCCTCTAACCAGAAATTCCCTGCTCAGAAGGGCAGAGTCCAGCCTCTCCTCCCACAAGAGTGCAGACCGCAATCCTTCTTAACGTAAAATAACTGGCCTGAAGCCCAAGTGCTTAAACCAGAACTAATAACAGACACTGAGCTCTCAATCAGCAGTTCCCAACTTAGAAGGATGTAAGCTACCTGTCCTGCCACCACAGTGCAGGCCACAAACCTTCCTAATGTAAAATAACTGGTCTGAAGCCCAAGTGCTTAATCCAAAAGACTTAGAAATGATAGCTACACTTTAATCAAGTTACTACCAGCAGTAATAAATACAACTGAATACTTTAAAGAATGCCTGGATTAGTGCTCAAGTTATACAAACAAAGCTAGATTCAGCAGGCCTGGATGTAGTCTATGCTACAGCAAACGAGGTGTACCAATTTCAGTAAGAAGCAGTTCAAATATGCAGGCACTATAAGCTTTAACCAGAAATTCCCAGCTCAGAAGGACAGAGTCCAGCCTCTCCTCCCACAAGAGTGCAGAACACGAACCCTCTTAATGTAAAATAACTGGCCTCAAGCCCAAGTGCTTAAACCAGAATTAATACACTTTTAGAATAACAGACACTGAGCCCTCAATCAGCAGTTCCCAACTTAGAAGGATGTAAGCTACCTGTTCTGCCACCACAGTGCAGACCACAAACCTTCCTAATGTAAAACTGGTCTGAAGCCCAGGTGCTTAAACTAAAAGGCTTACAATGAGTTACACCAAGCAGTAATAAATACAATTGAGTACTTTTAAGATGACGCAAAAGCAAAATAAAGTAGGAAAAAACACAAATACAGTAAAAGCAGATACATTTTTTTTTTCTTTTTTTTGGAAAGAGAGAAAGGAGTAGCAGAAACTAAGCTGATTGGCCTTCTCAAATGCTCTCCCTGTACTGGGTAGAATGAGGTAATGACACTAGACTGGGAGGAAGGTCCCAGATCAAATTTACACTAGGGGCGGGCAACTGCAAAGCCACCAAGTATAAAAACACTATACCAACAGAGAGGGAGAGTGGGGAAACAAACAGCAGGAATGTTACTCACAGCTGAAAAGCAGCAGTGAGCCTTTAAATGAAAGTTTTAAACAGCTAAAGGAGCCACTAGAAAAAAGAGTTTAACTGCAACAAGTTATCATAAACAAACAACCCAACAGATGCTTAATAAGAGTGGACAATTTCCAGTTAATACCTCACACACAGTGAAACTAGCTAGAAAAAATACACAGTACACAAAGTGCTATAAACAACAAAGAAATAAAGAACAAAATAAACAAAAAACAGGATACTTAATGTTATATATTGTAGCTCCGAGTTTGCTGAGTGTCCTTCCTTCGATCAGCTCACTGTAAAATGGCTGAACACTCACAACTGAGTTTCTTGGGTAACAGAAAGTTGAAACCTGAGACAGCTTTTAAGAAAGAAATCTCAAAAGAACCAGTGAGGTGCTTAGTCTAAGCTGTAGTCCAGGAGACCTCAGTCAGCCAATGACCTCAAACAATTCTCTCTCACTGAAATGCCTGATGGACGGTGTTTCACTTTTCCCTATTGTTATGCAGCCATGGAGCTGTTATATTTGAGTAAGTGTGAAGGAGGTTTCCCCATCCCATGCAGAAAAATGCTTCTTTGAAGTTAACACTTGCGGGTTCAGTATTTTATTTTATTTGCACTTATTTTGTTTAGTTTAAAACGTGTTGTTGCAGTGAGTATTTCGCATAAAAATGTATAGTTGCTACTCTGACAGTTATGTCATACTTGCATTTAAAAATCAATTTTTGAATGACTGGTGACACAGGAAACATAAGAAGAAAAACCTTGTTTTAACAGAGGAGTCCACTGGCAAGGGAGCAGTGCATCTGTCTACAGCTCTATAACACATTTTGTCAGCTTTGGTAGAGGTGGATGTAGGGGTGGGGGATGAGCAGCTGTCTGCTTTTTCTCACTCAGCAGGACAGGAAGGCATATGGCTTTTCTACAGAAATTTCTGGTAGCGTCTTGAGGAAACTGTAGTACGTGTGCATGTGTATGAACAAGACGGACTGTGATAGTTAGCACATTGCCTCCACTGCACCTCTGTAAAGTTGTGGTGTAACTTCCAATGGTTGCATTCCAAGCTATTTGACGAAATAGAGTTATAAACTCCCAGTACAAATAAATGTTTCCACTTCTGTATCTTTATTGTTCAAAAAGCATCAACAACAGCAGCAAAAGTGATGGCATCCATTCATTAGATCCCAAGTTAGACAGAATTTTATAAGTCATTATTAGCATACAAAGCAGCAGTGACTTTTATACCTCAGAAACCCCTTACACATACCATCAGCAACATTTGTTACATCCAGCAGTTTTTGCCTTTGTTGTCTGTTTATGGAGATATTTGCAGAGGTATGAACAGTTATGGCAGAATGCATAAGTAGTGTGTGAGCAGCACATATCTCTTTTAGAAGTAAACTAGCTATAGTAGAGAGATGGCATGTGTCATTTTACTTGTGTTGCTCGTCTTGTAAGCTTTAAGATGAAGACTTTCATTAGTTTGTATGTAAGAGGATTTTGTAATTATTAATTTAAATATGAACAGGCATTATTCAACTCCCTTATGTGTCATTGAACCACACTACCTGTTGCTATGCAGCAGAAAAAAGAAAACCAGCCAATATTCCAAAGAAATGTGTTGATTTAAAAAGTTGAGCGCTTTCATTCCCAAATTATACGGAACTTCATCTGAACTAAACTTCACAGTTAAAACTAAAATTCACAGTTAACCTTGTTTAAATACCAAAAAAAAAAAAACAAGAAATAATTTAATACAAATTAAAACTAATTGAAACAAAGTACAAAACTTCAAAATGCCTCAATTTTAACACAGGGTATAATGAGCAAGTATCATTTAAACAAGGGTTTGTTGGAGCATTTAGTCTTGGTTGCCATTGTAATTCACATAGATCCAAATGCATATCATAATTTTACCCTGGGGGTCATTCTTAACCTGATCAATAACTAAAAACCCAAAATGGTAATTAAAGGCAATAATATGTTTGTATAGAGCACTAGTAGTTTTGTTTCTTCCTAATATCTGATACATGCTCGTAAATACAGTCCCTCAGTCTCCTGGAAGTTTTTCCCATGTAGTGGGCCAGACCGCAAAGACATTGGGCCAGAAAAAACACATTTTTAGTTCCACAATTAAAATGTCCATTGACTACATAAGATTAGACTCGTATAAAAAACTGACCCCCACTAATAACAAATCTGCATTGTGTACATGACCCACATTTGTTTGTGTGTACCAAGGGTCTCTTCATATCCTCCTTGTCAGTATTCCTATTGTTTTCCAACAAATATTTAAACGTTCTGTCTTTTCTTTGTGTAAAATGTGGTATTTCCCCTACTTTACTTATCAGTACTGAATCAGTGACACATAATTTCCAATTTTTGTTAATGCAATCGAAGATGGCACTGCTGTCTATGGAAAAAGTAGAAATTAAAGAAAGCTTATTCCTGTCTATTTTACTTCTTTGAACTATTGCGTTTTCATCCAACAAGTTGTCTAAAATAGGGGTATAAACACCCTGCAGCCTTTGTGCTACAGTCTCTTCTCTATAATTTGATCTAAAAATGCAACTGGGTAGCCTCTTGTAACAAACATATCCATTAATTATTACATTCCAAATGGAATGTTTCTTCCACAGATGTCATCCTAGCCAGTCGCACAATTTGGCCCTTGACCACCGATTTTATTTATTTATTTTTTTCCTGCTGTGTAGGGTACCACTTGAAAAGTGAAGATATGAATTGGAAAAGGTTGGCTTGCAATAACTATTCAAAATACGTCTATCATGGGTCAAGTCTTTCTGAATTTCCACATCCAAAAATACCATTCTATTATCAAATGTGTGAGAAAAGGACAGAAATTGAACGGTACTTTTAATAAAAGTCAAAAAATTCCTGGAGTATAACAAAAATATTTCTTCCAGGAATCTAATATACAAAACCTAATTAACAAAAAGACTGTTGTCAATATATTGGTCTTCCTATTCTGCTATGCACAGTTAGCAAAGCCGTGCCCATAGCCACCTGTCTTTTGTGTAAAATATTGGCCATCAAAAAATAAAAGAAAATTATTTTTCAGAAGAATCAGAATGAAATACTCAACTTTTTCAATAAACGTGTGTTTATTTGGAACATTGGCTGGTTTTCCTTTTTCTGCTGCATTGCAACAGGTGGTGTGGTTCAATAGTTGTTATACCTGTCCGGGTTTTTGATATCCCTTAGGTGTCACTTGACTGATATGAAAGAATACTCTGTGTCATAGGTACTTAATGAGGGAGGAACACACCCATATTGGTCTGCACATCACATATTTGTGCCAATGCAGGGGCACAGCTCCTGGGGGGCACGGTTGGGGCATAGGTAGTACAGCAGCACCTGCAGCTGTGATGATCACAAGTCCCTGGGTGACTTTATTTCCTTTCTCAGATGGCATTCTGCATATGCGAGGCAGCCAATGGTATGTGAAGAGAAGCACTCAGAGGTCAAGTAGAAACGGGGGAAGTATGTTTTAAAGTTTTAGGGACCATCCAAAATATTTAAAAGCATAATTAAGGTAGAGTCTATAAAAACAACTAGTCTCTGCTGAACCCAATTGAGGAAGCAGCTTTTAAAATCTCAGGCACGTTGAGTGACTCAGGGACAATTAAATGATTTGCTCAGGATTCTACAGCTTTGAAGTGAAAAGAAAAAAAATGCATGCAGGAATTTAATCTAGTATGTTGGCTGCACAAAAGTAACACAGCTAATTACTTTCGAACCTTTCGATTATACTGTTTCACAAGCTAGCACTTGAAAATAAAACTTGTATACTGCGTAAAAGGTCTGAAAATTAAGTAAAAGAGAGACTTTGGTATTTGTTTTTATCCTGTGTACTTGTTAAGATTCCTAAACAAAATGCCCGCATATAAGGATATTCCTCATGACTATGTCAGCCTGATGACAAGATTAGGGTTTGTTTGTCAGGTGCATCATTATAATACAGATTTTGCTCTTTTTGCCACAGTTCAGAATCTTGTGTTGTAGGGTCACCCATGTATAGCATCCCCAAGTTTGAGTCAGATTGTTTTAAGGCTGTAAGTACTAATTAACACAGATTTGTTTTTGTGTATTTTCAGAATGTGTTGTACCTTTCTTGTCACACCCGCAAGTTCCAGCGTTGCAACTAGACTGCGGTAATTACCTCTTCTCTGCAAATGTCATTTGCCAGTAAGTAATTTTTCATAAAATGCTGCATGTGTTGCTACCCAGTACTGCCTGTTTTGAAGAAAATGCACATGACACCAGTAAGAGCGTCAAGTTCATCTAGTACTGTATCCTTCAGTATTCTAGATGTTTTTGTTGGCTTTAAAACATTTGTTGTAGCTATATTTTCATTTAATAGTTTCCATTTATTGTTATTGCGTTAGTTAATATTTTAATATCTGTGGGGAAAAAATAAAAGGGGGGAGTTTTGTCTCTTTGTCCGCTAGCTCGCACGTGCATGTGTATTTGTTTGTTTTGCTGTTAAAAAGAAGAGCATGTGCTGCACTCAAGTTATGTAAACAAGCATGATGCACAACATTTTTTAATAAATGTTTTGACCCCTATGGTGTCTGTCGTTGATCTCAGATGGCAAGAGCCACTCATGCTCTACCCTATGTAATCTGAAACCTTCCCATTGCCTGAGAAGAGACTGAGACAAAATAGTGATGTAAGATGCTAAGTCCAGGGAATGTGAATGAAAGTAAGACGCAATTCTTTTTAGAGGGAAAGTTGAAAGGCAGTCTTTATTCATGTATTTAGCTCATGTATTTATTATTTATCACACTGCGGTGGTGGTGCTGCGGTAGCGTTGTCGCCTCACAGTAAGACGTTGTCCTGTTCGATTCTCAGGGCGTCTTCTGTGTGGAGACATGCGTGAATGGGCATACCTTCATTGAAGGTTGTGCGTCAGGGCCGGCAACTCGGCGTGTAAAAAAAATCTACTGCCAATCATTAGCGGACCAGAGTTCCGCTGTGGCGACCCCTAACCTGGAAAAGCCGAAAGACTGACTGACACATATAATGCAGTCTGATTTAAAAAGAAGGGTGGACACAGCCTGTTGATTTTGGACAAAGATAAAAATGAAAGGTTGTGTGCTTTCCCATAGTAATCAAGGTGATGTGACTTGTTTGATGTGAGAAGTAAAATTGCTGTCTGTGGCAGTGGCATAAAGTCCTGAATGTAACACAGATGACCAGGAGCAGTTAGCAACACAGACAGTAGCGAAAGCAACCAGAAGGGTTGAGTTGTATCCAGCAGTACCCATCCGGGGAATGGTGTGAAAGGCAGTATGGTCTGCGGCAAGCCTGACACCTAGCAGAGTCTGGATGTGATCCCTAGCAGTGTGCAGGGCTGAGGACGAGCATGTCCAAGCAGTGTGCAAGCTATAGCTAGGTGATGCACACATCTGGAAGCAAACGGATTGATGAGCCTGGTATTTGGTCCCACTTGTGTAAGCTGCTTTAGGGAGGGGTACTGATGGATTAAGCAGAAAACTCTGGGATGATGGCCACTGTTTTAGTATAATGCAGGATTGAAGGAGCTTATGATCTGGTAATGTGAAAAAAAAAAAAGACCTAAAGAAAATGTGAGAAAGCAGACCCATGTTGTAGAGAAATTAAGGAATCCAAAAAAAGGAGTCCTCAGTGCGTGAGGCAAATGCACGGCTCTCAATAAGTAGAATCAAGATAAAAAACACACAGAGCCAGCATACAGTGTTCAAAATGTATTGTAATGAAAATTAAATCATTACAGAAAAGAACAAACCGGTTTCGGCAGGAACAAACACAGCCTTCCTCAGTGTTGCTTACATACATAATGGTGAGCAAGAGTATTTATACACACACAGACTCATTTTAAATTAATTGAATTCAATCAAAGATTTTCATTAAGACCAGGTGGGAATAATCCCCCCAGTTTAATTATCCACTTTTTTTCCTTGGTGTTCAGAATGGAATGAAACCCAGTTTTATTGTGCTTGTTGCCAACAATTTTATCAATTATAGTGAAGGTAAATTTGGCAGAAGCATGTACTGAGTGATGTTTATATAGAGCATTAGTCTGCCTCTTATTTTTGATGTTACTGATGTGTTCCGAAATCCTGATTTTCAGTGGTCTAGATGTTTTTCCTACATAAAATGAACCACAATGGCAGGTAGCTAAATAAATAACCCAGTCGGTGCTACAGTTTGCAAAAAATCTGAGATCATAAACCATTGGACAGCTTCTGCTAGAAAAATGTTTGGTCTTGTTTATCTTGTCACAATTAGAACAATGCCCGCAGGGGTAACAACCTGTCAGAGGTTCCCCTGTCAATGTGGTTTGGATACAATTGGGGTCAACATGCCTATAACCATGTTTAAAATGATTAAAGAAAGAACCCAAATTCTTTCCCCTACGAAAAGAAAAAAGGCATTTGTCTGGTATAAGGCTAGTTAAGTCAGGGTCATATTTGAGAATGTTCCAGTGTCTATGCATACTGTCAATCAAATGATAGCATAAGTGGTCGTAAATCTTAGAGTAGGATCCCTAATTCGTTGGTGTTTGTTATATTTCAATAAGTTGTCTCTATCAGAGGAGTCAACCATATTACTGGCTTCTAAAACATAGCCCATGCCATAGCCCCTAGATTTGAATCTATTGGTGAGGTCTCTCCTATGAATCTGAAAAGAAGAATCACTAGAACAAATACGTTTGGTTCTAATGAATTGAGATTTAGGTGTGTTACGTATAACGTGTGGGGGGTGAAAACTGGAAGCATGAAGGATGGTATTGTACTCGGGATGTTTTCTGAAAATCTCAGTGGATAAAGTATTGTCAGCTAACTTGGTCACGGCAACATCCAGAAAGGTAATATGTTGACGGTCAAATTGGACAGTGAATTCCAGTCCCCAGATGTTGTTATTCAAATATGTAATAAATTCATATAGCATATATGTTTCACCCGTCCAGACCAACCAGCAATCGTCAAGGTAACGTCTCCAAATGTCCATATATGGTAAAATATATTTTTGGTGGAATCATAAATAATATGATGTTCGACGAAAGCCATGAAAAGATCTGCATAAATGGGGGCAAAAGATGCCCCCATGGCTGTCCCCTTGACTTGCCAGTAACACTTGTCTGAATAAGAAAAAACATTGCTAGTGAGAACCAATTTTGCTAACTCAATCAAGAAGGAATTAAAAGTAGATGGATATAAGTCCGCCTTATCCAACCAAAAGGCCAGTGCCTCAAGACCAGACTGGTGTGGGATATTGGTGTATAGAGCACATATATCCAAGGTGCAAAGTAACCAATTATCCTCAAGCTGACTATCTGAAACAATCTGAAGAAAACTAGTAGTATCATGTAGTCTTGAACGTATCATCCCCAATAAAGGTTTGAGATGTTTGGTGAGGAACATGGAAAGGGGTTCTGTAATATAGCCCCTCCCAGAAACAATTGGTCTACCCGGAGGATTTAAGGGGTCCTTGTGGATCTTAGGCAGGAAATAAATATGTTGAGTACATGGGTCCTTGACAATAAGTTGTTGTGCTATGTCGTTAGTTATAATACCTTCATCTCTGGCCCAATGTATAAATTGCTCTATATGTTTTTGAAACCTAGATGTGGGGTCAATGCCCATCAAGGAATAGTATTTGGGATCAGACAACTGTCTATTTGCCTCAATGTCATAAGCCCTCCAATTTAAGATCACAACGGCACCCCCCTTGTCAGCCTGAATAATTACAATGTTGTTATTATTCTGTAATTCAAGGATCGCTTCACGTTCAACTCGAGATATGTTATTAGGTTTGAATTGAATGTCAGACCCAAAAAAATGGAGATCATTAAGAATGTTCCTCTGAAACTGTTGTACCAGTGGATGCATGGGTGGAACAAATGTGGATTTGTGATATACGAATCTACCATTCACATCATGCCCAGAGTCACCAAAAAATAGTTTAAGGTTCAAAGTTCTACAAAAAGAAACAACATCTTGAGCCAACAAATCCTCAGAGACCATGAAACCTGGTACAAAAGACAACCCTTTATTAAGTACCACCAAATGTGTGGGGGATAATACAAAGTCAGAAAGATTTAGCACATTGCAATTTGGTGAGGTGTCTATTTCTCCATGACCATTTTGAGTAAACTTTCTATATTGGTGATTCCTCCTATGTTTTCGCCCCCCTCTTTTGTATTTGGACCTAAAGGGATAATGTTTGGATTTCGTTTGGGGGAAGGTGACCTAGATGTACTTGGGAATTCACTATCTGTACCAGAAGAAATCTCCTCTGTGGAAGGTACAGGTATATTACCTGTCCTTTTAAGAATGGACCGAGGTCTTTTCCTCTTAGAAGTCCTCTGGACCCTTGGTGTAAATCTGACCTGTTTGGTATTACTGGCAAATGGGTTATTACCATGATAATCCCCTTCGTCCCTCTGGAATTTCTTCAACTTCCTAATGCGTAATTGGTCCTCTAGGATTTTAAGATCGTTGGCTGCCTTGTTTAACTGTGTTTTGAAAAATGTTTCACCCTCAAAAGGTTTAAGTTCACCCACCAGCCTAGAAACTGTTTGGATCTCAGAATCTATGATTCTGTCATGAAATTTTGATAAAGTTTCAACAAAAGATATTGAAGCTTGCTGCTGGATGGCGGACCACTGGTCCATAAGTTCCTGGTCAGGGTTAGAAACCAGAGGTTGGATCCGTACTCTCAACCCTCTGGGAGTGATACCTTTGACCAAATAGGCCTTGAATAATTTTGAGTGCCAAATGTTGGATCTGAGTGTTTTTAGATGGCCAAAAAGGTTCTGGAATGCTGCTGTGCATTTAGTTTCCGAATCACTCTGATCTATAGTCTGGATTTTCTCAGATGACATATGGCCAAGACCAAATATCCTCAGGTCCTCTCTGTCAGCAGATAGACCTGTTATAAAAGAAGTTAGGTCCATATTTCTTAGTATTCGCTGACAATATCAGTCAGAAAGTATATTTATTACTGGGTCAGCTAAGATAATGGGGACAAATCCAGCCCAAATGATTGAAAGAAATCTGGCTGTGACCCCTAAAGGTTGTATTGAGATAAATTGAGTACTCACAAGCTAAACCAAGGTGTCCACCAACCAGCAAGCAAAATAATGTCCAAATATTGTACAGACAAGAAAAGTTTTTGTTTCTAGCCTGATGAGGTGATCAAAAAACAAACATCTAAGATAGAAGTATAAACAAAGGTCACGTAGGGGAAAACTATACATGAATGTTTGAACACACTTGTTAAACTGCAGAATCAATGATAGATGCAGAAATCATGATCAAGAGCCAATATTAATATATAAATGAATCGTTATACAATATCTTCCTACAAACCGCCTCTAGGGACAGTGTGATAAGTCCTCTTATTACAAAAAATATACTGCTTATCACTGAACTTACTCCATAAATGTATTAATTGAAAATAGGTCAAAAACATTGTTAACTGAAAAAATTTTTGTAAAAAAAAACAGTAGACCAGTATTCTAGACACCCCACAGTGGATATTCCGGTTGAGTAACTAATCACTGACCTCACATTCATAGATTAATTAATTGAAAATAGGTCAAAGCAATGTGAACTGAAAAAAATTTTGTAAATATAACAGTTGGCAAATATTCTTAACACCACAGGACATTTGGAGACGTTACCTTGACGATTGACGATTGCTGGTTGGTCTGGACGGGTGAAACATATATGCTATATGAATTTATTACATATTTGAATAACAACATCTGGGGACTGGAATTCACTGTCCAATTTGACCGTCAACATATTACCTTTCTAGGGGCTATGGCATGGGCTATGTTTTAGAAGCCAGTAATATGGTTGACTCCTCTGATAGAGACAACTTATTGAAATATAACAAACACCAACGAATTAGGGATCCTACTCTAAGATTTACGACCACTTATGCTAGGAACTCTAATCATTTGATTGACAGTGTGCATAGACACTGGAACATTCTCAAATATGACCCTGACTTAACTAGCCTTATACCAGACAAATGCCTTTTTTCTTTTCGTAGGGGAAAGAATTTGGGTTCTTTCTTTAATCATTTTAAACATGGTTATAGGCATGTTGACCCCAATTGTATCCAAACCACATTGACAGGGGAACCTCTGACAGGTTGTTACCCCTGCGGGCATTGTTCTAATTGTGACAAGATAAACGAGACCAAACATTTTTCTAGCAGAAACTGTCCAATGGTTTATGATCTCAGATTTTTTGCGAACTGTAGCACCGACTGGGTTATTTATTTAGCTACCTGCCATTGTGGTTCATTTTATGTAGGAAAAACATCTAGACCACTGAAAATCAGGATTTCGGAACACATCAGTAACATCAAAAATAAGAGGCAGACTAATGCTCTATATAAACATCACTCAGTACATGCTTCTGCCAAATTTACCTTCACTATAATTGATAAAATTGTTGGCAACAAGCACAATAAAACTGGGTTTCATTCCATTCTGAACACCAAGGAAAAAAAGTGGATAATTAAACTGGGGGGATTATTCCCACCTGGTCTTAATGAAAATCTTTGATTGAATTCAATTAATTTAAAATGAGTCTATGTGTGTATAAATACTCTTGCTCACCATTATGTATGTAAGCAACACTGAGGAAGGCTGTGTTTGTTCCTGCCGAAACCGGTTTGTTCTTTTCTGTAATGATTTAATTTTCATTACAATACATTTTGAACACTGTATGCTGGCTCTGTGTGTTTTTTATGTAGAGAAATTAAGCCTTTACTGCACTCCTGATGACTAGTGTGTGATTAGTGATTTGTGCCAGCACAAGAGGGGCTCCATGGGGAGGATAAGAGTGAGCATCTGATGTCAGCTTGCCCATCCTGGGGGAAGGATTCGGCCTATGTTTATTACAATAAACATTGTGCAAGAGATGCAAACTCCTCGCTCCATAAGTGGTGAGTGTTTTAGTTGGGAGGTTGATCCTGTACAGAAGCACTTATGCATCTCTTGAGGTCTGCAGTAATGAAGATGGCAAGTTTGCAGTGAGGTGGTTGGAGTCAGCAGTATGATGCTGCAGCAATGTCCTTAGTCTCTTCCCTGGTCATGGACGTGGGTCATGTCAAGCCTGAGGTAGGCTAAAGCAGGTCTGGTAGACCTGGTGAACAAGCAGAGGAGATGAAGTGGTGGCAGATGATGGTTAGCTAAAAAGAGAAAAAATATGACAGAGAAATGTAATTTATGTGGAACTGTTATCTTTTTGTACTTTTCCATTAACACTAAATTAATGTTGTCATGCTTCTACATTCAGAATGTGAAGGTCATATCCTGTGCATTGTATTAAGGAAGACAGAAACATAGAAACATAAAACAAAATTAGTGTTTCACTGGCTCTGTGGTATAGAAGGATGGCACCTTGTCTGTCTGTCTGTTTGTTTGTTTGGTTTAGTGTCTTAAGTGCTAGAGGTGCTCGTTTGTCTCTTGAAGCAGCAGGCATGTTTCTTTGATAGCTCATTCATCGAAAAGTGTATCCTTATTGTGTGTTTGGCATCCTTCTGATCTCCTCTAATACTGAGAGACTTATCTCTCCAGATTCTTTATCTTGTTGTTTTTTATCTAGATTGTAGTTTATTAAAAAAAAAAAAAGTGTTGTTTGCTATGTAGGTTAGATGAGACAGTAGGATAGTTGTTTTCAGTGATAGTTACTTTTTTGTAGATAACTAGATTCTTCCATTTCGGTGTGCTTTTGTTTTGTGTTATTTAGGACATTGCTGTGTTTTTGGTATTTGGTGGTACCATCAGTTCGTTTTCAAGATATCTGACTGGTTTAAGAAGTGTGCTGAATGCAGGCACAAAATTCCCCTCAAGCTCTAAATTCCTTGTGTGTCTACTGTTTGGGTGCTGCCCATCTCGACACAGATTGTGAAATCTGTGCCTCTTTTGGAACTAGGGCCCTTCAAACTTGAAGGAAAGACTGACTGTAAAAGGTCTTCTTCCTCTTCAGACAGGGACTTCCCTTCATGCTGCATCCTTGTCATCCACTGCTGCCTCCTGTCCAGCCAAGAAGCTGGATAGACCCAAGACCAAGGGCAAAAACAAACCAAGAAAGTACTAGTCCAACAACCCCTCTTGTTTACTCTGTGGTACTGGTTCCATTGGACCTGGCTATCCTGAACCTGACCCGCCCAAGTGCTCCTTTGTAAGAGCTGACAGTTCATGCTACTGCAATTCTAATGCATTCGATCAGGTAGCGCCTCAGATGTGGTGTCTATGCCAGGATTCGAGAGGATGGGTCAACTCAGAGGTTATTAGAGCTGTCTCTTCCTCTCACGGTGTCAACCCTTGACAGCTCAGATCCAAGATCAGCCTCTGGGCCAAGGACTGATGGTGCCAAGGCCAATGCTAGCTATGGCCTTCAAAGCTTTTGAGAGGGCTTTGGCTGTGCCAAGAAAAAATGAATTACCACTCGGCTTTGCTGTACCCCAAACTGAAGAAGGTTTTGCTTCTTCCCTTTGTTCTGTCTGACAGGTTCATTTGGCACCACAGGCTTCCAAGACTGCTCACTGTGTGAATTCCCAGTCTGATTTCAATCTGTCTGACCACCCACCAGTTCAGGTCCTTAGGAAACAGACTTGCAAAAGGAAGCGCACAGACTTGTCTCCGGAGTCATTCACAGAAGACATGGATTTGGATGAAGATGAAGGTTGCCCTAGATCCTCTTGACAGATGTCACCTTCAGTGAGATCCTAAAATTGATGAAACAACCAGATGATCCATTGATGACCTTTCAGCAGATGAGACCATGTTCTTGGAGGCTTTTGGTTCCGGCTGAGCTTCATCCTGGGTAGTACCACCCATAGATCCTCTGACCTTATGGCTCAGTGGGCTTGGAAGGACCCTGACATGGTGGAATCAATACCAAAGAAACCAGATAGGATCCTGGTAGCACCCAAGGACAGGAGGCGTTGGAGGAGTTATCCACCAGTAGATGCAATGGTGGTAGTGGTGGCCACCACAAAGGAATTGGAAGTTAGTTCCTCTGTCCAGGCCCCTAACAGGGAGTCTAGAGCAATGGACAGGTTTGGGAAGCAGACATATTCTTCAGCGCTTTGCCGTTCGAGTGCTGAACTATTTGACTCCAGTAACATGACTCCCAGTTCACCACCATCCTGTCTATATCGAATGTTACCATGTGATTCTAATGCAGCTGATGGTACAAGAATGGCAGAGAGCACTGGCATTATTGTACACCAACATTCGTGGATGCGCCTTTGTAACTTTGTGGAAGGCTTCAAAGCATTCTTCGTTAATGCTCCATTTGATGGTTTAGGAGTAAAATAACAAACACTGGAACCAAGATAGGATAACAATAACTCAGCTTTAATGAGACACTTTACTTGCGTTTTAAAGTGTTTTCACATTTTAAAAACTTTTGCCAGTATGGCTTATTAAGGCATAACTCTACAACTGTAAAACCAGCCCTTTTTATACAGTTTAAAATCATACGACACAGTAGTTAAACTGTTTCTGCAATTTTCTCAAGTGTTTTAAAGATATAAAGTCATTAAAGCCAAGAGAAACATGTGCTCTCAAACATAATATCCACTGATATTCACTCATTCCTGTAGGATGTACTATACTCCTACCTCTCAGGAACTCCTGAATAATAATTGAAACTAAAAACTTAATTATGATTAGCACCTCTCTCTGCTTGATGCTTATAAAGTGCCCTTTTGGGTATCTTCCTTTTAATTTCAGATACATGGCTACTGATACGCTTTTTAACTCTCTGATTTGTTTTGTCAACATAATAAGCATTATATTGGTCACAAGTTGCTAAATATACTAAATTTGTTAGATTCACAATTGCCATATAAATTCTTTTCCATGTAAAGGATGTTTGAATGTCTTACTCATATTTAATATATTTGCAAAACACACTAATCACATCTATATTTGCCTTTTTTAACCATCTTCATATGTACAAAAAAGTTTGTGGTTGTTCTTTGTAACACAGGAGCTGTTTCAAATCGGCATTACGTTTTATGCCCAAAGTTGAGATGTGATGAAATCACGCTCCTCAGCTCTGGAATATCTGTAAGGATGTGCCAATGCCTGCTTATTATCTCTCTAGCTGCCTTAGTATTTTTATTAAAAGTTAAGACACCGAGGCTCATTACTGTTCTTGTTTAATTCTTATTGCTGCCACCATTATTCTCACAAGAAAACAGTGGCTTTGATGTGTGATGTAGCTGCTTGGTTTCCATAACAGCAGAATCAACGTCGCATACTTTATATCCTCTTATTTAGTTCAATGTATTCATCCTAGCAACCCTCAGTGTCTCATTTCTGACAACATTGTTGAACAGGTGCTGTGGGTGCATACTACTACGATGCAGATAAGCATTCATTTTAGCAGTTATTTTTATAAAGCATAGTGTCTGTCATAAAATGTTCATTGATGAGTACAAGAAGATCCAAGAATTCTATCCTGTCATTCCCAAAACATTTCTTAAATTTCAAGAAGGACACTGTATTAGAGAGCTACTCAAAAATACAGTTCAAAACTATGTTCATCCCCTCACCAAACTAAAAACAAGTCATCCATAAACCTTGAATAAGACAACCTAGCTTAACGGATTCACTCCGGACAAGATAAATTTTTGCTCCCAAATATACATGACTGTATTTGCATAAGTGTTGGTGACAGGAGTACCCATCGCCACACCACCCACTTGTTTGTATAATTGTTGTTGAAACAAGAATACCTTATTAATACAAGCCATTGTACATGAAACAGTGTTAACATAAGCCTACGTATATTCAGTAAATTCAAGCAGGTGGTACTTAACAAACTGGATGCTGATATTGTTTAATATGACTGTAAATTAATGAGTGACATCAAGTGTAGGAAAATGGCACTGTTTCAAATCAGTTGTTTGTGTCCACTCGTACAACTGATGTATAATCAGTCATGTCTTTCAATATTGTACTTGTCTGCTTAAAGCGAACTCTCAATTGTCTCTCTAGAAATGTAGGTATGGGTTCTGTGACCCACCCTCTAGCTGACACAATTGGTCTTAACGGTGAAGCTTCTAATGACTTGTGTAACCTGGGGGATGCTGTGTATGAAAGGCATTTTTGGGTTCTCTACTACCAAATACCTTAACATCTGGGGGTCTGTCTTGGCTTGTGTATGCAAATCATGTAATATTCATAGGTTGGTACTAGGCTATCGGCCCTAGGGCCTATACAAGCCTAGCCATAACAATTCCCTGGATATTTCTTCCCACAATATTTACTTCCCTGGACCTCTGTCTAGCAGGGTGACTGACGTGATCCCCGGGGTGAATTTTCTATCCTTCCAGCATGATTTGTTGATTGTGATGACAAGGTTTAGATCCCTGGAGTGTGTAGCTTTGAGGGATTGGGATTTCTTTAAGTGGAGCATGTCCAACAGCTCAGGGTTTGGCATGGCCTTGTATGTCAAGCAGAGATCACCTCTGAGTAGATGATATGCCACAGAGTATAGCTGGAGTATTTTTAGATGATCAGCATAGGGCATCTGCTTTAGGCCTGTGATTCTTTTAGTGAGGTATTTCTGCGCTTTTCCAGCTGTTGCAGATGTCTTGTGAGGTACATACCAAATGGTACGTTGTACTCTCTAATTGTCTAATGAGGGATGAGTACAGTGGGACAATGACCTCGTTTTTTCTAGATGAAAAGCCCTTAGTGATGAGATGTACCACATAGAAGAATTTCCTGACTGTTGTGGCAATGTGGTTATCAAAGGTGAGACCACTGTCCACTTGTGTCCCTAAGTCTCTCATCACACTTTCGGTGTTTAGTGTACTGCCACCTATGTGGTAATTCATGGGTACATGGTTTTTCTCAAAGGGGATAACTGTACATTTCTTGGCATTAAGCTTGAGCCCATTGCTCTGGCACCAAGCATCTGTTTCTGTAAGGCCCTTTTGTAAAATATCCACATCATTTGGGGATTCAATAATGGCTCCCTGTTTGCAGTTATCTGCAAACTTTGTTAGCCATAATCCCTTAGTGTTGGCCTGTACTTCAGAGAAGTAGATGCCAAACAAGAGCGATCCCAGGACTGAACCCTTAGGTACTCCACTTGTCTGGAGCTGGATTTTGAGTCGGCTGCTTTTGCATTCTGGGTTCTGTCAGTAAGCCAGTTGGCAACCCATCAAGTGTCGTAGGGATTTATGACCAGCTTAGTAAGTTCATCTATGATTCCAGAGTGGGGGATGGTGTCGATGGCCTTGGCGAGGTCCAGGTAGACTGTGTGGACTGCCTTGTCCTCGTCCACAGCTCTGGAGACTGATTCAAAGAAGTTAGTCAGGTTCAGGAGACAAGATTGGCCCTTCATGAACTCAAACTGGTTGGGGTCCAGTGTTTGAAGGTTGCCATTGTCTTTGTTTATAAGTTCCATGCCCTTGCAGATCAGGCTCGTTAGACTGATGGGACGGTAGTTCCCGGGATCCAAGGTGGCTCTCCCCTTGTGGAGTGGGATAACTGTAGCTGTGCGCCACTCAGTGGGCACGAAGCCTGAGGTGAGGCTATGATTAAACATGACACTTAGGTGAGGTGCCAGTTCATTTTGTACTTCACGTAGTACACAGCCTGGGATGTCATCTGATCCCATGGATGCTGTATTCTTAGCTTTGGAGAGTGCGGTTTCTACCTGTGTGGCCATGATTACCGGAATTTGGCAGTCTTTTGGTATTCAGATGGGCCCTTTAGGGGGTGAGAGGGGGGTGAAGTTGGCACTAAATCGATCTGCCAGGATATAGGTTCATAGGTAGGTAGGTACTAGGCTATCGGCCCAATGGCCTATGTAAGCCTAGCCAGCAAGTTTCCCTGGCTTACGCCACCCAAGAAAGTTATTTTCCTGTGCAACTGTCGAGCAGAGACACAGAAGTGATCCCCAAGGTGTATTTCCTATTTCCCATCCACTCATCAAGATTTTTCTTTAAGATTGCTAATGAAGAACTTTGCTTGGCATAGATGGGTAGCCTGTTCCAGAGTATGGGAAGTCTCTGGGACAGGAATCTATCCCTCCAGCATGCCCTGTTTATTGTGGTGACAAGGTTTAGGTCCCTAGAGCGTGTAGCTCTGAGGGATTGGGATTTCTTTAGGTGTAGCATGTCCAACAGCTCTGGGTTTGACATAGCTTTATATGTTAGGCAGAGATCACCTCATAGTAGGCAGAGATCACCTCAGAGTAGGCAATATGCTACGGAGTAAAGCTGGAGTTTTTTGAGGTGGTCAGTATAGGGCATTTGTTTGAGGCCTGTAATCCTCTTTGTGAGGTACTTCTGTGGCCTTTCCAGCTGCTGCAGATGTCTTGCGAGGTACATTCCAAAACGGGTGTTGTACTCTATAATGAGTCTAATGAGTGTCGAGTAGAGGGGAACAATGACCTCTTTTTTTTCCTGGATGAGAACCCTTTTATGATGAGGCGTGCCACATAGAAGGACTTCCTGACTACTGTGGCGATATGACTATCAAAGGAAAGACTACTGTCCACCTGGGTCCCAAGGTCTCTTATCACACATTTGGTGTTAAATAGATTGCTGCCTATGTGGTAGTTCATGGGTACAGAGTTTTTACCAAAGGGGATGACACTGCACTTTTTGGCATTTTGGTTGATTGACAATATCCTTGGGATCAGTATATTTAATGCCATTCTTTTGTAGCTCAGAGCATATCTGAGCATTGCCATTTAGATTCTTGATAACTATAGAACGTCTTGTGGTTGTCTTTGAAATCTTAGGCAATTTTATTTTCGTAACTAGCTTTGGAGGATTGTATGAGGGATCTCAGCTTCTTACTGAGGCCGGTAAGGGAGTTTTTTAATCCTGGGATTTTCCTCTTTTCTGCAACAGTTTCTTTCTTCTGTTGTATAGTTTGTTTATGGCAGGGGACCACCAGATTGTCTTCCTCTTTTTGGAGGAGATCATCTTGGTTCTATTTGGGATGGCATGATTCATGTACGAGTGGATGTGCTCGTACAGTGCCTTAGTGTAGGGTTCAGCAGTCGAACTTTCAGCTCCCATCTACATGGGTGTCATGAAGTTTGTCACTTTTGACTTGAGTAGCATGAAGTTGGCTTTGGAGAAGTTTTTTACGGAGGTTTCCATACTGTGGGGTGGGGGTGGGATGTGGTTGTCAAGGGTGATTTGCTTATGGTCAGACCTGACCAATGAGGTGGTGACCACTGGTGTGGAGCATCTATCTCCCATGTTGGTAATAACCAGGTCTAGGATATTGGAGCCCCTGTTGGGACAATGGATTAGTTGATCCAGGGCGTTGGAATTTATGAAGTCCAAGAACCATTGGGAAAAGGTGTTGGTACCCGAGTAGTTTTCCCAGTTAATGGCAGGGTAGTTGAAATCGCCCAGTATTAGGGTGTTTGGTTGTATCTTAATATTTTCCAGTATGTTTAGAAAGGTGTAGTGAGCTACAATTGGATTGCTGTCTTACCTAGTGTTAGTTGCACCTGGAGTATTTCAGATGCATTGTGTTGGGCAACTAGCCTGGAGGTGTGAATATCCTTGGTGAATATGGACACATCTCCACCTTTAGTGTTTTGGTTTTGGTTTGGTGGCTGAAAAGTGTGGTAAGAGTTTTAGCCTGGTATTGCAGGGGTGCTGTCTGGAGCCTTGAACCAGGTCTCAGTTACTGCACAGATATCTATGTTCTCCATTTTTAGGTGTGCCTCGAGAGAGTACATTTTGAGGTTTAGACTTCTAACATTGAGTAGCATTACCTTCAGATTTTGCATGCTTGTATCTGTTATGGTGGTGGTTTTATCCTTTGAACCTTGCCTAAAAAAGGTACTATAGGGGTGACAGGCGTAGACCATCTGTGGCAAAGCATCGTGGTGTATCGATTATGTCATCCCAGGCAGACAGATACTGGATCCCCTTTGAATGACACCAGAAGCTTAGCCAATTGTTGAAGTCAATATTTTCAAAACATCTTTAACTATTATATTATACTCACTCCTAGTAATCTTTTCATAGGACTCCTTTCTTAACATTTGCTCCATTATGCTTGCATAATAAGTTGTGTCTAAAACCCACTAACCCCCCCCCCCACCCCTTTATCAGCATTTTTAATAACAATTTCTTGATTGTTCACTAGGGAGGAAATAGCTTCATATTCTTCTGGAGTGAGATTATAAAAGTCACCCACATTCTGTTTACTTTACAATTAGTATTTCTCTTTTTCAACTAATCTGTCAAATACTTGTATAACTTTGTGATTATGTGGAATAAATATGCTAGAACATTTAAGGGTACTTCATTGCTGTTACCAATTAACACTTGCAAATTAAGCGTTCTAATAAAATATTTAAATTCAGATAGCGTTTTTGAAATCTGTAAATGAGAAGGAATGAAAGTCAAACCTTTGAGAACTGATAAAACATGTTTAGATTAAGTCCTCATTTGACTGTGACTTATGGGTTATTGTTGCACCCTCCAATGGAGGCTGAATGAGCGTTTTCTCTGTGGACAAGGTTATGTCATCGGAAGTGGCACCTGTAACAAGAAAGGGAAATCAGTCGGGTTGAGCATTTTTATTTTTAGAGGTAACTGCAGACTCCAGATTCCTGTTCTTATTGACAGGTGCTCAAGGTTGTTGGACGCTGTAACAGCAGCAACAGAAGTAGCTGTAGGAATGATAGTAGGCAGATCATTGTCATATGATTGCTCAGATCCAATGAAAACAATTTCAGGATTTACATTACTTGTGGATTTATCTATCTGGTGGTTGAGCCACACAAAAACATTACAATTCCTAAAGTTATTAACATCCCTTTGCAGTTTCTTTTTCTTAGTTTCCACCAGCCTTTTTTCAAAGGTTGTGATGCAATCAACTGGGTCTATATCACATAGTCGAAGTTCCGTAACTTCGACTACCATATGTACGAACACATATGTCTGAAGTTACAGAACTTTGACTGTGTAAAAAAAAATTTAAAAAAAAAGGGAAAACAAAATAAAAGGTTGTATGCCCCCCACACCCTCCACTCTATAAATATACCAACTCTGAGGTTGCTCTACACTGCAGTAAAGGGAAAATTTCCTTTACCGCTCTGTAGTGCGGCCTCGGAGTTGGTATATTTAAAGAGTGGGGGGGGGCGCAGCCTCCCAGGTGGTGGGTGCAGGGTGGCTTGCCCCTTTGCTTACAACCCTCAGGTACGTTCTTTTTGTTTTTTTTTTTTTTACAATGGAAGTATGACAACTTCGAACTTATGGTTTTGACCATATCACGTTCGCAGTTGTTATACTTCAACTACATGATATAGACCCGATCAACTGCTTCATACAGCAAACTAGAGTGTATATTCAGTTCTACCCCTCCTACTAAGTCTGAGTATAAATTTTCCATTTTGCTATGTAACTCGGACTCAGTAGATTCGAAAAATATATTCATGAGCTCCATGTAGCAAAAGGAACAACTCAGGTTTATCAGCTGCCATCTTCTCAAAAGGTCAAGATATCTGTCCTGAAACATAGGCATCTTAAGAATCTGAAGTCCCCGAAGCACCACTTTATACTTTTAAGTACAGTAGACTCCCTCTTATCCTGTCTCATTGGAACCAGACCTTAGGCTGGATAAACGAATGGCTGATTAATCAAAAAATGCATAGAAAATAGCATTTATAGGTTATAAATCGGCTAGAATAACAGGATTTATGTTGGCATGTGTTTTTCTAATAAATATGAAGTCTAAAACTCAAATGTCTGTCTGTCATTATTTAGCCCAGAAGAGGCGGACGTGTTGGTGTTCTCTGTCTTTTGCTAGGGTTACGGCAGAAATTTGATGGCCGGTTAAAGAGAGGCCTGATAAAGAGGGAGTCTACTGTGTTAAAACTTAACCACTGTAACTGTAGCTGTTTAAACTGTGTCCTCAAAGCGGTTTAGCTTATTTTTAAAAAAAAAATCAAATGAATTGGTACCTGGGGCAGTTTCAGGAGATTTCCATTGTGTTCCTATTAGGGGAATTATTCGGAAGATCCATCA
Source organism: Protopterus annectens (assembly GCF_019279795.1). Taxonomy (NCBI): domain Eukaryota; kingdom Metazoa; phylum Chordata; order Ceratodontiformes; family Protopteridae; genus Protopterus; species Protopterus annectens. The sequence goes on along the minus strand of NC_056743.1, from coordinate 880,557,898 downwards.
AATCACTGAGCATGAATGGAGGGCGAATAGGTGCATTACTTGTAAAGGGTATTGTTTCAACCCTGCTCATGTTCACTGCCAGCATGCAAAACAAATCCAAATGTAGAAACAACAGCCAAGAATGATATATCCAGTGGAAATCCAAGAGTAAAATAGCAGAACCAAGGCAGGATACAATAACACAGCTTTAATGAGACACTTTAAAATGCAAGTAAAAACTTTCACCAGTAGGACTTCAGGCATAACACTACAATTGTAGAACCAGTCCTTGTTTTACAGTTTAAAATCACATGGCACAGCAATTAGTATTAGTTCATAATTATTAATATTATCCACTATTCTCCGAGAGGTGGGAGTATAGTACATGCTACAGAAATGAGTGAATATCAGTAGATATTATGTTTGAGAGCACACATTCCTCCTGGCTTGAATGGCATTATATCTTTAAAATCCTATTTAAGAGAATTGCAGAAGCAGGTATTTCTAATACCTCTGCAGGATCTCTGGTTATTTTCCTTGTAATAGGCTTCATAAGTTTGACATCAAGAACTATTTTCTGTTTTCTGAGAGAATGTGCTAAAAGCTTTTGTGCTCTTTAGTTAATATTAAAAAAAAACTTGCTTAATAGCAATCTTTCTAAACTCAAGTATATTATCAAGATAGTCCCTTATTGTCTCTTTAGCACTATGCAGTTGCACCTCCTCCTGTTCTGTGAGATTCCCCGTATTTTGCAATACTTTATACTTTCTCAGTCCCTCTAAATAATTTTTGTTACTACTTAACCAGATCTCATTTTTATTTCTATGCTATTTTTAAACTCTACATTCATTTTATCCCACTTCCTGGCTATTTTTTGAAGAAATTGTTATCTTCCCTAATAACTCCCAAGTAATTTCCACTTCTCATTTATTAAATTCGTATCTGATTAGCAGATAGGTGGGGAGACACCAGTGTTTCATTTTGCATTTCATTGGCCTGCATTTTTATTTTAATTATTAAATGCACTTAGTCATTGGATGCATATCAAAACTTTCAATTAAATGCACATGTTCCTGTGAAATATAAATTTTGTCTAGTCTAGCCCTGTTTTTGTACCTTGAAGAACAATATGTAAATTTTTGAGTTCCAGCTACTAAATTTATATCTTCCATAAATGTCTTCAAAATGTACAGTCTGTTATATTTTCCCTTCTAGGCTCCCACATACATCCTCACTGTTGCAAATCAAATTCTAGTCCCCACCTATAAGTAGTATTCCCTGCCCGAAGGCTGATTATTTCTCCCAGATTTTCTTAAGCTCCATTGTAGCAGTTTTAGGTGGAATATAAAGACATGCCAGCATAATCCTCCTCCCATGCCAGTAGCCCCTTACTACTGCAAATCTGCCATTGTATTTGTTCAGCAGTTAATAGAAGTTCTGCCATTTTCCTTTGTATCAGATATTCTGCTGAATAACCATCCTAAAATCCTTTATCAAATTCACATGCTCAGTTCTTTCTGGATGTCTCCTGTAGCATAGCTGTTTACACACTACATAGTTTAATATAGATCACTACTTTTGTATATACTTGAGACCATTCCTATCCAAAGATAATATGGAAAGCACTGCCATTATGATAAGAAGTTATTATTCCCACCTGTTATGTATAACAGCTTTTTTAAAAACATGTCTAATTTTAGTTTTTGTGTTACATGCACACACTAATGTTTTGTAGGTTGATCTTTTATACATTTCTTTCTTGTCATATGTGAGCCTATGTAACATCTTACAAGATATTTTGTTTTAATGGAAACCCTTAAACAAAAATCACACACCAGAACACCCCATAACCTATTTACTTAATACAAATGTACAAAACTATATACATCTTCAAATCATGAAGTTTAGCTCTTCTAATAGGAGCATTTGTCCAAGACTGACAGTTACATTCTCAGGTTTGAATTGACCTGCAGTGAAAGTTATCCATGCTAAGACACTGTGCAGCCTGTGCTTCTGTTTATACTAAGTACTGTCTGTTTTTGTCATATCTGTATTCCTTTCCTAGATATAGAAAACAACTTGAATGTTTTTAGAAAATTTTATCTTTTAACCATTGAAAGATAAATTTTTAGTTTTTTTTTTATTGCCCTTATCAACTTATCTCCATAGTAACTTCAGAACCAGATACACAGTTGCCTTCAGTTACAAGCTTCTCATGTTGTACTGTGAACATTTATTTGCTAAAGGAAAACATTTAATTACATTCAATATTCTTTTATTTACTTGCTTCCACTTAACATGTTATTAGATCAAGCCAAAGATCTTAATCCAGTCATCCCCACATATAAAACTAAGAAAAAACATATCAGTTTTACTTGTATCATGCTCTTTTGTCCATGCTTTCTTCTCGTTTTACATTGCAGTGCCTGCATTTCTTAAAATTGAACAAAAAGAAAGGAAGAGGGAGAAAAGGGGGACCTGTTTACTTTACTATCCCTATAACACACAAAAATAATTGAAAAAGATATACTATGTAACATGCAGTATGTTATGTTTTATAAAAAATACTGTTAAGAACAAAAACTGTTTTGCTTGCAGTTACCACTTTCTTTCCTCTTCCCCTCAACTTAATGTTCTTCCATCCATTAATTACATTAAGTAGGGCATATGCTGTAGAGTCCCCTACAAGTTTAACAAAGTAAAATAAGTCCAGTGTTTCCACTTTTTCTTGTACAACCAAATTTCATAAATGTGGTTGATGCTTTGTAATCCCACATTTATTTATTAAATTCTGAGTTGCTGGATTTCTTCCTGTTGATCTCCATCTCCCAACTCTTGTTTCTAGTTCATTTCCAGCATACTCCTGGTTCTTTTAGTCAACTGCTGTGTTTTTTGTCTCAAGCATTTTCCTCTGGAACATCGGAAAGGGATTCACTGCCAGAGTCTCTGTATGGGCTTTATTACCAGAAGAAAAAGGAGCAAAACCCCATTCTGTTAGCTCCCTTTTTGTTGGACAAACGTTTGTATTTCCTCCTTAGCATGTTTTGCATCAAAGAATGATTTTGGCCCTGCAAGAAAAAAATATTCTGAAAATAGCTGGATACAGCAGCTTGAATCTCACACCTGCTCCTCTACATTCCCTGATTGCTGGAATAAATTAACTCTACTTCTACCTGGTATACAGTGAGCAAACATTTTCCACGAATACTGTGCTGTCTCCAACTTTTAGTACTTTGTCCTTCTGCCACAGTTTTGTCAGGATCCACTCTGTCTGCTGATAGGATTGCATCTTTAATATTAAGAGGGCTTGCCTGCTTTCTCTTGGCCAAGTTTGGAACATACACACTATGTGCCCTTTCAGTTAATAACTCCTGACATGGAATACCAGTCCAGTCGATTATTTGTGCTTTCATAAAATTAACATAGTCTGTTCTAGTTTGTCTTCTATAGGAGAAGATCCACAGGTTTTCCCTACATGCTCTGTCCTGTAATTGCACAATTTTTTGAAACCTTTCTTGAACAGCTTCATATATTCAGCCAGCCTTTTCTTCATTTTGACCTCTGGTTTTTGCGTTTTTTATCAGCCCATCTGAATGTCTATGTAAAGCTTCTTCCATTTTTTCCACCCTTTTATTATTTGAGTTAATACACAGCTCTCTGCACATTTCTTTTATTTTTTCCTCCAGATTATTGGAAGTCATGTCTTGCACCAAAGCTGGAGCTTGAACTACTTTTTGCTGAACAGCTGCAAGATTCTTCCCAGCCAGTGTTTTCGCCTTACCTTTTGTGGTTAATTTTCTTTCAGATTCTCTAAATTTCTTCTTTGCTGTCATCCAGGCAGTCCACTTACTAGACAGTAACTGAAAATTACCCAAAAAGGCAAAATCAGTGGCTGTCTTTTCTGAGTTTCTGTTTTAATACTGGGAGAGCTGAAATTAAGCTGTTACTCATTGTGCAGCCATCTTGGAAGTCACAAGTGACCATACTCATTGAGCCATTTGCTATCCGATATTTATTTATTTTTACCATCCAATGTTTTTGACACCACTGGCTTTGTGTCCATGATGGATTGATTTTTTTTTTTTTTTTTTTTTTTTAAACTGGAAGGACCCATTTCAGTCACACTCCAGATCTTATAAGTACAAATGCAAATGTACAGATGTTAACAGCTTACAAATTGAGATGTGCAGCTGAAAAATCCAGCATAAACAGCACAGAAAGTGAGATGCATAGGAAAGGAAATATGGAGCAATTCACATAATGCCTGTTATTTCAAGTTTGTCCAACAGTATAAATAAAAGATATCCAGAAGAGATTAGTGTAAAAAGCATACCTCTCAACCTTTTGGCACAAGAAAACTGGGCAAAGCCATCAGTAATGAGGTGGACAAAGGCCCCAAAATAGGCACAAATTTTAAATGTTGGTCTTAAATCATGAAAGTTGATAGAATAACAGGTTTTGCATCCGCATGAATTTTCTGAAAGGTACAAATTTGGAAACCCAGATGTCTGTCATTATTTTCCCTCTTCAGTCCTCAGTAATTTTCGAGGAACAGACCAAAAGTATGAGACAAAAAAGATTGGACAGTTGAGAGGTATGGTATAAAGGGTGGGAAAAGGGGGTTATAGTATAGTAGGGAGAGTAAAACAAGAGCAGTAACCGCCATCTTTTAGCAAACTTGCCAGTTTTCTGCAGTGGTCTTGAAGAGATCTGGTACTTCTAATGTATGCTGACACATAATTGGAGTGCTTAGAACTAAGGATGAGGAAAGCTCATTCAGAAGTAGATGTGGGAATGTGGGGGTCTGTTTAGTAGAAGGCCTTCACTAGTCTGGGATCTAGGGTAGTAAGGTGAATTGAGTTTTGGATCTAGTTAAGGCCAGATGTGAAGGTATTTTTGTATAATGGCAAGTGGAATTAGAGAAGTATTGTTGTTTTACTGGAAGCCAGTTTGTGCAGGTACTTTTATTTAGGGAGAGCAGAATAATTCTGCAGGTCTGATGAAATACATACACTCTTTAGATTAAAGGCTGAGCTGTATCTGAAGAGGGAAATGCCGTATTCAAGTTAGAATTGAAGAACCCCTTTCATATATTGATACCAGTGAATGAATGAATGAATGAATGGCAAAGGAAGACTGGGAATAGTGTGAAAGATATAAATACAAAAAGCCCAGTATGATGTCACCAAGGTAAGGACTACCACTTCCAGTCTTTGCCCCTAGAAAAAAGCTGTATGACTTAATTCATTGGATGAATTAAGTCAGCAGGAAAGAGGTGAAAGTCAAAATTGTACATAGTCTAGCTGTAGTAGTGTTTTTTAAAAAGTCAGTTTTTGCATAGAGGGCATAGAAAGTCCAAGGATTATTAAAACTCCACATTGTTTATATACAGTTTTCTAAGCATTGTGCTTTTTTCCCCATTAACATAGGTGTAACTTTTACAGCATGTGCAGCATTCATATGTACTTTTTCTATAGTAAGACTGTATTACTTCAAGTTCAGCATTGTTTAAGCTGAATTAACTTTAAACATGGGAACTACAAGTAAATATATAAGACTAGTCAGTTTGTCACTTTCTACTTTCCTTTTGCAGTGTGTCTCAACCTTTTGACTGACTAGCTGAGTTAACTTTTCATTTTTTGTGGCTGCTATTCCATTATGGCTGGGTTTCAATCATTTGTTATTTTAACATTGCCACTGCTGTTTGGGCTAGCGGTATTCATGTGTCCTAGTGCAGTGGATTTAGATTTTTATAACCTCATCGCAACTTTCTCAACAGGGATATAAAAAATGGGTATGTGTATGCATCGTTGTCAATAGTGGTGTGTTAAATGGAAATGACATGTAATCAACGTGTTTATGTAATTATATTTGCATATATAAAATATCTAAAAGTGAAAATATTTCTTAGTTTGACATTAAGGTTTACTGCCGTGCTTTTACAGTGTTTGCTTTTCACATTTTAGGTTCAGAAAATATGGTATTAGCAGTTTCTGTACTGCTGAAACAGAGTTAGCTGTTTAAGTAGCTGTTTACTGCAGTAATAAAACACAACTTTTTAACTTGGAAAAAAAAATGTTCTGCAGGTACCTTTTTGCATTAAATGGAATGGAGCAAACAAACTTGACCAATCAGTGGTTGGAATGGGAAGCAATAGAACTGCAGGTGAGTGGATTCATGGCAAACTGTTATTGATAAAGTTGTTTTAAGATTTGCATGAATTCTACTGCTTTGTCTAACAAATCATAGGTAGGTACTAGGCTATTGGCCCTAGGGCCTATATAAGCCTAGCCAAAAATATACCCTGGCGTTCATCATCCAAGAAAATTATTTTCCTGTGCTCCTGTTGAGCAGAGCCACAGAAGTGATCCCTGGGGTAAATTTCCTATTTCCATCCAGTCATCAAGATTTTTCTTGAGGAGTGCTAATGAGGAGATCTGTTTGACATAGATAGGTAGTCTGTTCCAGAGTATGGGAAGTCTCTGGAACAGGAATCTATCCCTCCAGTATGTTCTGTTTGTTGTGGTGACAAGGTTTAGGTCTCCAGAGCGTGTAGCACGGAGGGATTGGGATTTCTTTAAGTGGAGCATGTCCAACAGCTCTGGGTTTGACATAGCTTTGTATGTTAGGCAGAGATCGCCCCTGAGTAGGCGATATGCGACGGAGTAAAGCTGTAGTTTTTTGAGACAGTCTGCGTAGGGCATCTGTTTGAGGCCAGTAATCCTCTTTGTGAGGTATTTCTTGACCTTTCCAGTTGTTGCAGATGTCTTGTGAGGTACATACCAAAAGGGGCGTTGTACTCTCTAATGGGTCTAATGAGTGATGAGTAGAGGGGAACAATGACCTCTTTTTTTCTGGAAGAGAAACCTTTTGTGATTAGGTGAGCCATGTAGAAGGATTTCCTGACCACTGTGGCAATGTGATTATCAAAGGGAGAGACTACTGTCCATCTGTGTTCCAAGGTCTCATCACATTTTCGGCGTTAAGTAGACTACCAGCTGTGTGGTAGTTCATGGGTACAGAGTTTTTACCAAAGGGGATGACAGTACACTTTTTGGCATTGAGCTTCAGGCCATGGCTTTGACACCAGGTATCTGTCTCAGTGAGGCCCTTTTGTAGTATGTCCACATCGTTAGGAGTTTCGATTATGGCTCCTAGTTTGCAGTCCTCTACAAACTTTGTTAGCCAAAGACCTTCTGTGTTCGCCTGTACTTCAGAGAAGTAGATACCAAACAGGAGAGGAACCAGGACTGAACCCTGTGGTACTCCACTTGTCACTGGTCTAAAGTCGGATTTGGAGTCCGCTACTTTCACAGTTTGGGTTCTGTCCGTAAGCCAGTTGGCAACCCATCTTGTGACATGGGGATTTATACCTAGTTTAGTGAGCTTCTCTATAATTCCAGAGTGCGGGATGGTGATGAAAGCATTGGCGAGATCTAGATAAGCTGTGTGAACCACTTTACCCTCATCTATGGCTTTTGTGACTGCTTCAAAGAAGTCAATCAGGTGTAGGAGACATGATCTGCCTTTTACAAATCCGAACTGGGTAGGGTCCAGAGTTTGGAGATTACCAATGTCTTTATGAGTTCCATGATGATACGTTCCATGGCCTTGCAGACCAGGCTCGTCAGGCTAATGGGGCGGTAGTTCCCGGGATCCGTCGTGGCCCCTCCTTTGTGGAGTGGGATAACTGTCGCCGTGTGCCATTCAGTGAGCACAAAGCCTAAGGTGAGGCTATGATTGAGTACTTTGGTAGGGTGCCAGTTCATTCTGTAGTTCGTGTAGAACGCAGTCTGGGATATTGTCAGGTCCTATGGATGCCGTGTTCTTGGCTTTGGAGAGTGTGTTTTTTTTTTTTTTTTTTTACCTGTGCAGCTGTGATTACAGGAGCTTTGCATTCTTCCGGTATAGAGCTCGGCCCTCTAAGGGGTGAGAGGGGGGTAAAGTTAGCACTGAACATATCTGCCTGGATGTTGGCAATATCAGTTTGTTCTGTATATTTAGTGCCATTGTGCTGTAATTCAGAGCAGATCTGAGTGTTGCCATTGAGATTCTTGACATAGCTATAGAATGCTTTGTGGTTGTCTTTAGAGTCAGTGACAATTTTGTTTTCGTAAGTAGCTTTGGAGGATTTTATGAGGGATCTCAGCTTCTTACTGAGGTTGACCAGGAAGTTCCTCCAGTCATGAGATTTTACTCTTTTTTTTGCAACATTTTCTTTCTTTTGTTGTAGAGTTTGTTTATGGCAGAGGACCACCGGATTGGCTTCCATTTTTTGGAGGATAGCATCTTGGTTCTATTAGGGATAGCATGATCCATGCACTCATGCAAGTGCTTTATAAAGTGCATTTGTGTAGGATTCAGCAGTCGTACCTCTATTGTCCGTCTGCATGGGTGTCATGAAGTTTGCCACTTCTGTCTTAAGAAGTGTGAAGTTGGCTTTGGATAAGTTTTTTACAGTGGTTTCCCTAATTGGGGGTGGGTTGTGAATGTCTAGGGTGATTAGCTTGTGGTCTGATCTGATCAACGAGGAATTGACCTCTGATGTGGAACAGCGGTTGCCTATGTTGGTAATGACCAGGTCTAGGATATTGCTGCCCCTGGTGGGGGTTCATAGGTTCATACTAGGCTATCTGCCCTAGGGCATTTATAAGCCTAGCCAGAGTGTGTGTGGCTTTCACCACCCCTTAGGATGAGAATACTATACCCATTAGTTTGCTGTGCCTCTGTCCAGCAGTGACACAGAGATGATTCCCGGGGTAAACCTACGATCTCCCATCCACTCGTCAAGATTTCTCTTGAACAGAGTCAGTGAGGGGCTCTGCCTCACATGGACTGGGATTCTGTTCCATAGTGTAGGGAGTCTCTGGGTGACGAATCTGTCCCTCCAGCATGTCCTATTTATATCCGTGTTGAGGTTTAAGTCTCTTGCTCTCATGGCTCTGGTGGATTTGGATTTTTTGAGGTGGAGCATGTCCATTAATTCTGGGTTGGACATGGCCTTGTATGTCAGGCACAGATCGCCTCTGAGCAGACGGTATGCGACTGAATAGAGCTGGAGCTTCTTCAGTCGGGCATCGTATGACATATGTTTGAGCCCCTTTATCCTTTTGGTGAGGAACTTTTGGGGTCTTTACAACTGCTGCAGGTGTCTGGTAAGGTACATTCTGAATGGGGCGTTGTACTCAATCATTGGTCTGATAAGTGAAGAGTACAGGGGTACAATGACCTCTCCTGATCTGGATGTGAATCCCTTCATGATCAGGTGGGCAATGTAGAAGGTCTTCCTAACCACTTTGGCAATGTGAGTGTCAAAAGAGAGGTTACTGTCAACTTGGGTCCCCAGGTCCCTGATAACTTCTTCCGTGTTTAATGGATTACCACCTATGTGGTAATTAGGGGTTACCTTGTTTTTCCCAAAGGGTATGACTATACATTTTTTGGCATTTAGCTTAAGGCCATGGCTCTGGCACCAGTTATCCATTTCTATGAGACCTTTCTGGATGATGTCTGTGTCTGATGGAGTGTCAATTATGGTGCCCAGTTTGCAGTCATCTGCAAATTTTGTCAGCCACAATCCCCCTATGTTTGCCTGCACTTCAGAAAAATAAATGCCGAACAAGAGGGGGCCCAGGACTGAGCCCTGTGGGACACCGCTTGTGACCGGCTTAGAGTCTGACATGGCACCAGCAACTCTACCCCTGTGTGTTCTGTCCTTGAGCCAGTTAGCAACCCATCTTGTGACATATGGGTTTACATCTAAGCTGGTGAGCTTTTCTATGATGCCCGAGTGGGGTATTGTGTCGAACACTTTTGCTAGGTCAAGGTAGGCTGTGTGAACTGCCTTACCCTCATCAATGGCCTTAGTGACTGTTTTGAAAAAGTCGACCAAGTTCAAGAGGCAGGATCTGCCCTTGACAAAGCCAAATTGGGTAGGATCCAGTGTCTGTAGGTCCCCAATGTCTTTATTTATGAGTTCCATTATGATCCTCTCCATAGCTTTGCAGACAAGGCTCGTCAAGCTTATGGGGCGGTAATTTCAGGGTCCGTAGAAGCACCGCCTTTGTGGAGTGGGACCACAGTTGCCGTCGCCATTCTTTGGGTGCGTATCCTGTAGTAAGGCTAAGATTAAACAGCAGCCTTATGTGTGGGTTTAGTTCCTCATTGAGTTAGGTAGCACACAGCCGGGGACACCGTCCGGTCCCATTGATGCTGTGTTTTTTGCTTTAGAGAGAGCAGCTCTCACCTGGGCATCTGAGATGTTTGGGAGGCTAGACTCTGGTGGGATAGATATTTCTCCTTTTGGGGGAGAAATTTGCACTGAACCTGTCTGCCAGTATGTTGGCAATGTCTGTGGGTTCAGTGATTTTTTTATCATTTTGGACTAATTCTGAGCATATCTGGGAGTTTCCACCCAGGTTTCTAACATAGCTAAAGAAGGCCTTATGATTGTCTTTTGTGTCATTAGCAATGGGTGTGAATAAGTTGATCCAAGGCATTGAATTTATGAATTCCAGAAAATGGTGAGCAAGAGAGTTGGTACATGAGTAATTTTCCCAGTTAATGGTGGAGTAGTTAAAATCGCCCATTATTAGAGTGTTGGGTTTCCAGTGTATCAAGAAATGTGGAGTGGGAATCCTGGGGCATGGTGGGGGGTCTGTAGCAAGTGGCAATTTGGATTGCGGTCTTGCCCAGAGTTAGTTGCACTTGGATAATCTCGGATGCATTATGCTGTGCAGTTAGCCTGGAGGTGTGGATATCCTTAATGAATATGGACACGCCTCCACCTTTAGTGCTTCGTTCCGGGTTAGGTGGCCGAAAGGTGTGTTATGAATTATAGCCTGGTAATGCAGAGGTGCTCTCTGGAGCTTTGAACCAGGCCTCTGTCACTGCACAGATGTCGATGTTCTCCATTTTAAGGAGTGCCTCGAGTGAGTGCATTTTGAGGTTTAGACTTCTAGCATTGAGTAGCATTACCCTCAGATTTTGCTTGCTTGTACCTGTTACGGTGGTGAATTTGTCATTTGAACCTTGCCTAAAAAAGGCACAGTAGGGGTGGCAAGAGCCTTTGCCAGTATCCGGAATCCCAAGGGCGACTGTGGTATTCTTGGTGATAGCAGGATGCTACTCATGGCTAGTGTCATACCTGCCTGGGCTACAAGATCGGAGAGCTCCTCCATGTCTCTTTTCATGTAGTCCAGGGAGGTATGCCTCAGGTCATTCACACCAACATGGACATTGACAGTGTCATATTTGTACTTATTGTGGAGTGACCTGAGTGCGTGCATTATGTGGCAGATCCTGGCACCTGACAGGCAGCTGACAGTAACTTTCTCCTTGTTTAGCCTGGTGAGTGGAATATCAGTGTGCCCGACTATAGAGTCACCTATGACTAGAGTGTTTGGTAGGTTGTTATGCCTTATGGGCTGTGGTTGAGTGGCACACTGAGTTTGTGGGCTATGTGTCATTTGGGTTGTGTTGGGGGTGGAGTTTGCTTGCTTTTCTGCTTTGGAGGTCCCTGATGCTTGGGCAGGTTTTTACTGAGAGCCTCCGCGAATGTAGGTGTGTGTTTTGTGTTTCTGTGTGTGTGTTTTGGTGGTGTAGGTTTTGAGGGACTATGTGATGAGTGGTGTGGTGCAAGTGTTTACCTTCTCCCCTTGACTGTCTAGTCCAGTCTTGGGTGAAGAGAGCTTTGCTTCCAGTTTGGCTATATAACATGCATGCATCTTCCTCTGGCATAATATTGTTTATGTCCTTTTATAATTATCAAAATGCAACTCCTACAACCAAAGTTTCACTAAAAATGTTTCCCTTGTAACATTTCATGGAGGTATGGGACTGAGTTGCAAATTTACAGCTACTGCATATTTAAAAAAAATGGTACATGGGTAGTAGTTGGAGGACTAAAATGAGCAGCCCCTTTCATTCTATAGTCACATCCCACTGTTCATTATTTAAATAACACAATTTCTTTGAAAGCTAAATAGCAAATGATTCATAAGGAAATTCAATTGCAGCCATAACGGAGTGAGTAAGTGCTTCCACTTCTCACCAAAAGTGTAAGCATAGCTAAACCAGCACTGTCTTTAAGAATTTATGATAGCATCACAGTGAAACATGGGTATTGATCCCAGATAAGGGCTACATGGAAAACTTGGTCTGCCCATTGTCTATTGGATAAGGTGCAGTCTGTCCATTATTATTATTCAATAAGATGTAGTCCTTATCTAAGGACCTTTTCCCCAACCTTCATTATCCTTACAAGCATGTTGTTGTAGCTGCCCCTTGCATTATTTATTACTGAATTGATTGTGTTTTAACCAAACTACCTGTACATGAAGCTCTTTAGTCATTCCCCATTCTTTCTAAAGAGTAATACTTTATATACATCTCTCTTGCACCACTCAGTTTGTATCTTCATAGTACATCTTTCTTGTTTTCATCCAGCTATTTCCTTTTTTGAAAGAAGTTACCCATTTAAATTCAGTTCAAATGCTTAAATTTCATGTTATGTTAGGCCTTCCTGTCTGTATCTTCCAAAAGCTGCATCTCTGTCTTTATTTATATGTGTGGATATGTGCATGTGTGTGCATATGTTTCCATGCATGCAGTGTGTGTGTGTGTGTGTGTGTGTGTGTGTGTGTGTGTGTGTGTGTGTGTGTGTGTGTGTGTGTGTGTGTGTGTGTGTGTGTGTGTGTGTGTGTGTGTGTGTGTGTGTGTGTATGTATAAATAATATGTATGTGTGGTTGTCTATCAGAAGGTTGGAAGCCAGAATCCTGCAATGCAAAATTACTGTAACATTATATGGAAGACCAAAACACTGAAGACTATAATGTCAAACTTTTGGACTTGACTCCCCTGCAGGGTCCATGTTAGCTCTTGTTTCTAGGTTTATAGTGGTAGAGATATTCAGTATTCAAGATTTTTTTTAGACATTGTTGTCTTCATTTTGGTCTTTTATGTTATGTTACCATGATTGGGTATTTCAGGTTTATAGGCTTCATCCCGGTGATAGACAACCCATATAATTACGTGTGTGACTGTGCATGTGCGCTCACGTGTGTGTGTGTGTGTGTGTGTGTGTGTGTGTGTGTGTGTGTGTGTGTGTGTGTGTACGCATAGACTTTGCATTATTTTGATATGTTTGTGTAAACCACTTCCATCTTGTGTGTGTCATTACTCTGAAAAAGTTTCAAGTACTGCACATAGTATCCAAATTTGGATTTTTCTAGATTCTTGTAAAGAGGATTAATTATTCATCATTTTCTGTTAGTGAGGTCTTTTTTGTATATTTATCAGTATTCCATGTTTATTCCTGGATTCATGTTGATAGATCAACAACATTCCTAGTGAGTACCAAAACTCCATGACCAGTTTGCCAAAACTCCATTGTGTCCTATTTGCCAGTTTTGTTTTACCCATATTGTCACCATCAAAGCCACTCCAGGTCTGTCCCCCCACCCCAACTAACCATTTATGTTGTTTATTGTCAAATGCCTGTTTAAAGTCTAATTAGGCCACGTCCCTTTCTCCTTTTTGATCTGATGTCATAATTATACAGTCAAAGAACTCTACAAGGCTTTTCTGCTAGAGCTCCCTATGGAGATACCATGCTGCCTTGCCCCTTCTTTCACCCTGTAGTTAAGCATTAAGTACCTTTAGCCTTTATCAGAGTTCTGAAATGTATATAAGGTGGTCTGGGGTCTTGTATGTGTTGCACTGTCTTAAAGTAAATAGCAGTTTAGCTAGTGGCGCGCAGTTTTTATCTCACCTCTTTTACATCCTGCCAGTATTGGATGATACATGTTGTAGAAATAGTGCAACTACACTAGAAAACCTCTCTCTTGCTGATGTAATTTGTGGAAATAAATGGAAACCGTGAATCCAGGAGTTCAGTTTGTTCTGGACTGACAGCTGTATTTCAGAAAGTGATACAGTATACAACATTATGCATGTTGCCCTGAAAGTTTGTAATGCATCTGAATTTCAAGAGGGCAAGAAAGGGGAATAAAGTAGTAATACTGATGCAGTAGTTACTGTGAGCTGAAAAGAGTCTGTCTTTTGTTCTCCATTACTGAATCTATAGATAGATGCTTGTGTTACTAAATTAAAGAATCAAGCTAAAACCTGAAAATTTGGTGAGTGGTGCAACTCATTGATAACAGATATGCTTACATTTGATATCTGCAGTCATCATATAAGGGACAGACAATTGAAAGAGTCAAAATAAAATAATTAGCAGAGTGAACATGTTTCAACACAATTAAAAAATATCAAAGAACAGTTTAAAGTATGCAACATTATTTATGAGACAAAGTTAAAACAAGTGCAGTAAAGTTCACAAAAGTCTGGAGAGATTTGGGAAACATAAAAAGCATGAAAATGCATTGTTGATAGCCTCTATGAGGCTTAGGAGCTTTAGCAAAATTGCGTCTCCATGTAAAGTTTCAAAATGTGTAAAATGAAAGACATTAATTTTCATTTGGAGTTATAACATGTCTTGCAACTGGGTCAGGAAAAAGCGATTTTTCTGGCAGAGTTTTAGTTGAGGATGTAGAAAGAATAAATAATGAAACATAAATGAAGTACAGAAAAGGGCCTTCCATAGAATTATTTCGAAATGTGGGAAGAAAATCTTAAATTGGATGTGTAGTTTTTAGTAGACTAGACACTGACATGCGGTGTAGTGGGCTACCTGCCCAGATATTCAAAGTACTGAGTTTACAAGAGAACAAATAAGCATTTGATGTATAAATAGAAAGCTTATTCTGTTTATCTTTTACAAATGGAACAAGCATTGCCTGTATTGCAGTGTTTAAATTCTGATGGTTAATATAATGGAAACATAATTGGTTTTATGTCATTTTGCTTTTTGGAGGCTTTGTATGGGGTAATGAATACGTGATGTGAATGCCCAATTAGGGTGAAGCTGGTCAGAATGTGCAGATAAGTGATTTTGCCTAAAGAGTGTAAAGAATTATGACTCTGGTTATTTAGATTAGATTAGCCATGCGTTGTTATTGACAGTGCATGCTCCAAGGAAAATTCCATTGAGTTTCAGGAGTAAAAATGAGAGGGGAGCTGATGGAGGGGCTTGGTTTAGATTAAGGAATAGACCAAGACTATGTAGTGGGTAAACAGGGTGTTTACTGTTGTATAATATATTGTCGGCACCAGAAGTGATTTGAAGAGCTGCAGTAGAGAGATTTGAGCATCTTGGTGTTTTTATTTATTTTATTTATTTATGACCTGCTAGAGCTGAGGTCCAACAAAAGAAGAGCAGGTTGTGACTTTAATTGCGTTACTAATGATATGGAGTAGAAATGGCCTCAAGGTGCATAAAAATGAGTGCAAAATTAAGGTTACAAAATTGAGATGTAGGGGTCATATCTTGACATCTGAAGGATTAAAATCTAATAACTGAGAGAAAAATGAGGCTATTGGTGCATGTGTGTTCCCCAAAGGATTAACCTGCTTTCATAAGATATTCAGTATGAGTCAATATATTCCAGGCATGTCACTGCCATTATGGAAATTAGTGTAACAAGATGCTAAATGTACTGGAGTACAGATCAAGATGAGTTTTCAAGCACTTAAATATTTTAATGATAGAAATCCTCATACTGAAATATTTCTGTGTGAATAAGTCAGTCATGTTACAAGTGAATGCCATTCAGAATAGAACTAGTGTAGTCATTCTGCAAAAAAGACAGTCCAGTTGCTTACAAGTTCAGAGTCTTTATAGAATGTCAGAATATGTTTGCTCAGATATGAGGAGATACTATAGTCTATGTTATTGGAAATTCTGGGAATATATTTATGGGGAGAAAGTGTGGGATGATGCATACCTTAAGTCTTTGCAGAATATATTTAATAAGCCTGAATACAGAGTGACACCCAGATTACAGATAATTTGCTGTAGTTATAGAAGTATCAATAATGACTTAATTAAGAAATCGAGGAGGGGGGTAAATTGGCCGATATGCAAAGTCATTCTGGTTTGCCAGTGTACCATGAGGGCTTACTTGGTGAATAACTGTAAGCTAACTATATAAGTCAGCGATTGTTTCTGTCCTAAAATTAAAAGTATAAAAAGCTTTAGCAGTGTATTGAGAATGATTATGAAATGCATATGCTTTAAGAACGGTGACTTGAGCACAAAATCTGCTTTGAGAAAGGAGATGCAGCCATTTTATTTTTTTGTTTAAAAGTTTATTAGTTGCATACAAGGTTTGATGCTTAAGACAGGTAACCTAGTATTGCCTAATCAGCTGAGATAAGACATGCTGCCAAGAGTACAAATCCCACATTGGAAATTGTGAAGTATAAGGGAAGAGTCTGTGATTTAAGTTAGGCAGGAATAGCAATACAAACAGCAAGAATGTCAGAGTTTTACTGTGGTACTGCTTGTCTTATATAATAACAATCCTTGAGAATAGATCTTATTCAGTGCCAGAGAGACTGATTGATGTAAAGTTGGAACAGTTTCATTTAAGTAGCAAGACTGTTTGTATTTGATCTGTGATTATTACTATTCAGTTTCCTGAAGTTGTGAATTTAAGAGATGTGACAAGCAGTGACAAGATTATTTTCAAGCTGTGGAAGCAAATGTATGTGGAACAGTTTTTGGAACACTACAGGTTTCATTGTATGATCTCTAGTTCTAACTACCCACAGTATAATGGTATTATTGAGAGGACTGTGAATAACTTTCAAATATCTCTTGAGGAAATAATATAACATAGAACAAATTTAACAGTCACTATTTTATTTACTTTTTAACATTTGTTAAGTGGGTAAGTGGACTAGTCCAAGGGCCATTTTCAGTCGGGTTACACAATGCAGTACAGAAAAAGTAGAAGCAAGGCAGTGATACGAAGAATGTACAGTATAATAGGAATGAATGACAAAGTAAAGGGTCATGCTGATTATAATATGAAATGAAGAGTAAACGCACAGGTGGCAAGTTAAAAGTAACAAAATAGCAAATGTGAAAAAGCACATTTTTGTATTGATTTATAGATGACATGATTTTTGTCTTGCTCGGTTTTAACATTTTGGTTATTGAAAATATGTATGTACCTTTAAATGTACATTTAGACTGTATAATGCAGTATGGAAGGTGTAGCCGCGGTGGTAGTGTTGTTACCTCACAGCAAGAGGTTCTCCCGTTCGATTCTTGGAGTGGCTTGGGAGTGCCTTCTGTGTGAAGTTTGCATGTCCTCCTCATGGTTGGGTAGCGTTTGAAAGACATGCGTGCGTAAATGGGCGTGCCTTCATTGAAGGTTGGGCATCGAGCTGGCACCTCGATGTTTCGTAAAAATCTACTGCCAATCATTAGTGGACCGGAGTTCCACTGTGGCGACCCCTTACCAGGAAAAAGCCGAAAAGACAAACAACAATGCAGTATGGAGTGTGGAAATATTTCCCCAGCAATTAACTAGCTCACAGCGTTATAATTGTGGTATAAAAGGAATAGCCTGGAGGGCTCTCTTCAGGAAGTTAGCTTTTTACGTGAAGACCTGGAAGCATAAAGTTGGAGAGCCCATTGGGACTAAATTGTGAACTGTAGCCTGTGGAGTCTACCCTCACGGAAGTACCAGGCCCATCTTTCTGCTCTAAAAAGAGGAAGAGGCTTAAAATGACTCACAAGGGCAGTTAGCCTAGTACTAACCTATGAACCTATAAGAGGCCTTGAGCCTTGATTTACAAGACGGCCTGTATCCTAGAGGGGCTATGTGAAAGTAATATGTTTGTGAAGAATTTACTAAGGTACAGTTTGCTTTTTTTTAGAAACTGAAAAGTTAGATCAGTTAATAGTTTGACTTGTAAATTACTGCATGTTTATGTGATTTTACCTACATCCTGCCTGCAATGTCTTTTTGAAAGTTACACTGGTGGAGAATGCAAAAATTGACTAAATGCAAGTAAAGCTGCAATAGCAGCTGATTATACTGGTCATCATATCTGCCAACTCCGAGACTTTTGCTTTGTGTAGAGAAACTAGCCAGGGAGGGTGAGCTGGAATTATATTTAGTAATATTGGAGCTCTGTGTCAGCACAGAGAAACATTGCTAATATATGTGCTAAAGAGAATGCTATTGTGAAAACTGAAATCTATACTTTATATTAAGTTCCAACAAACACCTAGCATAATTGTCAGCCCTGTGCCCACTGTGTTAGAACCAAGCTAGTAAAATGCACTGTATTTTTAGGAGGAAAGTAGGTTTAACCCCCCCCCCACTAGATTTTTGGGAAATATGGTTTCCCTTGCCACCTTGCCAAGCTTTCCCTAAGTGTATAACCATCAAATTAGTAACAACTAAAAAGTGGAGAGTATCTCCTTACACATGCAGAACTTCAGACACTTCTAGTGAAATTGTTGCCTCCTGTGACTATAATGCCTGATTTAACTTGTGATAAAGATTTCCCCCATTTTAAAACACTGTGCAGTAGAAAAAGTGGGAAGAGATTGAAGCTGTAGACACATTTTGTGGGGGAAGAGCAAAGCAGTGTGACATTTTGCATATTCAGAATTAAAACCAGGAAAGGAGAAATGGTATAGACCCTACATAAGGAATCAAAATATGGTTGTCGTTAGACAGCAAAATGGATTCCGTCTACATTCAAAAGGATGCCTTAATTTATAGCAGATATTTAATATGGTAAGATATGTCAGTATAGGAACTGAACATAATTTGTGTTATTTCAGATATTTCTACCAGTAAAGTAAACATTAGCCTAGAAAAAGAAGGGCACTTTAGTGAGGACCCCAGACAAATGAGTTCAGAAAGTCAGATAAGATGGCAAATACAGAGTTCTGAATCTTTTTCTGCTGGCATGAAGCAAAAACTGCAATCAAAGATGAACTCCACATAACAATAATCTTTGAATGATGGAAAAAAAGTAAAGCTGGGAATTAATTTTATTCTTTGACACCCTTTGCTGTCAAGGGGCATCATTAGTCAAAGTCAGAAAGTCAAAGCAAACTTTGAAATTTTGTGCTTTTTACTCTCTCGACTGTTTCTTCATTGACTATGAGTGGAGAGTGCTCTCTGTTGCTCTTCCTGTAATCCAGAGTTATTTCTTTGGTCTTGTTGACATTTAGTGCAAGATTATTGCTGTATCACTAAGTTATGAACTGAGTCACCTTCTCTCTGTAGGCTGTCTCCTGATCATTCCTGATGAGGCCCATAACTGTCGTATCATCTGCAAATTTGATGATATGGTTTAAGCTGTGCTTGGCAGTACAGTCGTGGGTTAGTATGGTGAAAAGCAGGGGGCTTAGGACAGTTTCCTGTGGGACTCCAGTGTTCTGGGTGATGTTCTCTGATGTTTTCTTGCCTACACACACTTTCTGGGGTCCGTCTGTAAGACCATCCAGAATCCAGTTGCATAATGGAGTGCCGATGCCCAGTTAAGCCAGCATTCTGGTCAGATTTTGTGGGATGAAAGTATTGAAAGGTGAACTGAAGTCGATGCAAAGTAGCTTCACATAGATGGAGTGCCAAAAACTAGCCTCTCCTGTGAAGTGATTGGGTCTGTATGCAAACTGGAGTGGATTGAAGTCTGCTGGTAGTTTGGATGTTATTACATCTTTGACCAGTCACTGAAAGCATTTCATCACAGTGAAGGTGAGAGCTGAGCTATGCGGCAGTAATCATTTAGGCTATTAAGAAGGAAAAGTAGGGGAGGTAGTATCAGATTGAAACAGGGTTGGAGGAGAGCAACCTAAAAGAAAAGAGAGCATTCTAGTCTTGCGCTGTTAGCCAAGAATGTAAGAGCAGAAGGTGACTTCATTTTATAAGGGAAGATAAAGAGGAAATTGCAGTACCAGAATTTTGATGGGAAGAAGTTGTACCTTCCGCAGTGAGGCATCAAATTAAAGAAAATAATCTTGAGTTACTGGACTTTAAAAGTAAGCCACAAAAACTTTAGAAAGGCAAATAGGAAGATGAAACTTTAAATAGAACAAGAGGGAGAACATAATATTCTAGGGGAAGATGGTAAACAAGACGTTCCCATTACTTCTTAACACTGTTTTAAGTTAGATAACCTCTGATAGAGTTTATGCATTTCTTTATTTTCTCTGTATCGGTTGCAAGTGCCAAAACGTTAAAAGACATTGATAATGAAGCTAGCCCAATGTCTCAATTAGGAGGTCATCTAGGAATGGACAAAACTAAAGCAAGAATATTAGCCAAATTACAGTGGCATAATGAAAGTTGTAGATCACTTTTGAATTTTGTGTAAGAAAATTTCACCCCATCCTAAAAATAAAAATCCCTTGATTCTGATGTCTATCATACAGGAGCCATTTGAAAGTGTTGCTGTGGACATTGTGGGGGCTACTGGAAAAAATACAGTAATGGGTATTGCCACATACTAGTCATCAAAATCTTTGCTACCATATTTCTCGAAGCAGTGTCTACTGCCATGGAACTGGTACCATTATTCTCTAGTGTGGATATCCGCAAGAAGAATGTAACTCCAGAAACTGGGTGTTCGAGTTGGTGCCCTGCAAAGAAAACACATTTCTGTCTGATTGGCAGGGGTACTTTAAGCTACACGCTCTACGGACCTAAACCTTGTCACCCCAATAAACAGGACATGCTGGAGGGATAGATTCCTGTCCCAGAGACTTCCTATACTCTGGAACAAGCTACCCATCTGTGTCAAACAAAGTTCTTCATTAGCACTCTTCAAGAAAAATCTTGATGAGTGGATGGGAAATAGGAAATACACCCCAGGGATCACGTCTGTGTCTCTGCTGGACAGTGGCACAGGAAAATAACTTTCTTTGGTGGCGTTGGCTATGGTACCTTGCTGGCTAGGCTTACGTAGGCCCTTGGGCCGATAGCCTAGTACCCACCTATGATGGAAATGAGGAGAGCAATACAAGATCAATTGGGGTAGAATTTGAGGACACCTATCCAGTTATCTAGGTTTACTTTGAAGGTGGCAAGAGTGCTACTCTGTTTGACAGGTAGTTGAAGTTTGTTCCAGCGGTAGGGAACATGCTGGGTATGAATGTCACACCAGCATGTCTTTATCTGTTGATGGAAGGTTTAGCTCCTTTAACCTGATTGAATAGGATGTCAAAAAGGAATGGATCTTTGATGGCTAGAAACTCTAGACGCAGATTCCCAAGGATGAGTCTGTAAGGAACTGAATATAGAGAGAAGGATGGCAGTCTGTCTGATAACTGAGATTTTTGAGGATAGTAGTTTTTTTAATTAGGAATCTCTGCGATCTCAAGTTAAGTGATATCCTTGGAGAAATACATGCCAAAAGGAGCTTAGAGAAATACACGCCAAAAGGAGTATTATATTCAACAGTTAAGTCTGATAAGAAATGTGTAAAGGGGAATTAAGACTTCTTTGGATCTAGAGGAGATGCCTTATGAAATTAGATGAGCCCAAGTATAAGGCATTCCTAAATATTTCACAGTAGCACAGACTAATTTTGGTAAGTTGCTCTTCTTTTTCCTTTGTGAATATTGGGCAGAAGTATTCATTCAAAAAACACTTGCATATTTTTTTCTGCCTAAACTGTTATTGTCTTTCCTTTTTCATGCATATGTATTAAGTTTTCATATACTTTCTTGATACAGTTGACAGCTTTTCTTTTGCTTGGGCCTTCCATTTTTTCCTTGATTCCTTCTGTTTCATATTGTTTATTTGTCATTGCCTCATTCTGTTTTAATTTGCATACTTTCCAGGCTTTATAGTTCCTAAATACTACTATTTTCCTCAAATATAGAGCCCATCCTTGTTTGAGAAACATGGGCAAGCACAGGCTTGTTGTGTGCTGCTTAATTCATCCCCATTATTCTTCTGTATGTTTTTGTACCTTTTGCAACTTTTCTGATACTCCACCCCATTATTTTTAAGTATAACACCACAGTTTTGATTGAATTGCTTATTCATTATGAATTAGTAATGAACCGCTGTGGTTTGTGATTACTCTTTCCAAAATGGCTGCCTGTTTCTAATGGGGAAAGAAAGGATCTCCGTGATGGGAAGTGTCAAGTTCAAGACTGCTATTTTGTATGTAAGTTTGTAATACTGTATGTTTCAGTACTCATTACACGAGATCTTCCCTTTCTAGGGTGTTAATAATGAGCCTGCTGTTATGTGACCCCTTAAGGCATTAGAGATTATTTCTGCTGTACTTAAGTCCCTCTGTGACCACCTATTCCCCTTCCTGTGACCACCTATTCCCCTTCCTCTGTAATTCTTAGAATGTCATCCATATTTTTTTCTTTTTTCGTTCTGTAAGGATGGGTTTCCTATAAAAATTCTTTACATAATGTCCTGATATTTTAGGTCTCCCACAGGTCAGCATTTTCCACAGGACATCTTCCTTCACTGAAGCTTATTTCTGTGATGTTCATCGGACCCATCTGAGGGGTTAGTTTCCATAGGCCCAATACCTTGAGTTTCCAGAGGCCTAGCCATCTCCACGTGGGAGTCGGAGGCAGCCTGTGGCTCTGAGGTAGCGGGTGTCAGGGGCTGCGAAAGCGCCTCACTGAGAACCAGCAAACCGGTGACTGGCCTAGAAGAGGCTTCATAATCAGTTTTGGGCCTCGGATGCCTGTCCTTATCCTTGTCTTTGTGTTTTTTGTGTATTCCGGTCGTCGGTTGTTCTGACGGCATGGTATAATTGAATCTTTGGCCAAAGTAATGGCGAGCAAAATCAAACCGACGTTTAATAGTGCGTTTGTTAAATCTAGCACAAAACCGACAACTAGTGATGTCGTGGTCTGGGCCTAGGCATGGCATACAGTAAGAATAAAAATCCTTATGAGGTATTTGCTTCCCACAAGAAATAAAATTAACTTTTAGTGACATCGGTCTGAGGCAAGAAAAAGTTTCCCCCAATGGGGTACTTAGCTTTATTGAAGACTTTGGTTCTGAAATTCGAATTGAAAATCTCAGGAGTCGGCCGACCGGCACTTGCGAACTGCTTTTGCTTCAGGCACCGTGTGGCAAGAAAGACTGAAGAAAATGGTGTCTGCTGCATCTTGTATACCCCTGGCACACTGACGTCAGGGAAAAGGCGACAGCAACCGATGCTGGACCAAGACTTTGGAACTCTGGCCGACTGCGGGACCGCCTGACGGTAGGATAACCCAAGTGTAATGACTACAGCAGTGAATACACTTGAACATCTACATTTATGGTAGGTACAAAACTGTACTTTATGTAGCTTCAGTTTTTTTTCCAGTATATACCTTTTCTGTTATGTACAGGACTACTCCCACTGATTTAATTTACATTGCCCCTCCTGTAAACTAAGTACTGTGGTATGTTTGCATTTTACTCAAGGTTCAGGGTATACCATTTTTGATTACTTACAAAACAAATAAGGAAACACCACAATATCCTACAATGCTAACTCATGACAAAACCAATAAAAAACAAATATAGTGGCAATCATCAAAAGAAACACAGGAATTTAGTATGCAAAATGTATTCTCCACTTTCTTCTCTTCACTTCTTCAGAATAAAATACTCAAACTCTTGCCAATATATACAATTAACCAGTCAAAACATTACAGTAAGTAACAAATGAAGCAATAATGTACAAGATTTAACCATTTGTATGCTAAAATCAAAAACACTAAAAATAATAATTTTATTATGTACAACCTCCTACTTTTTAAAAAAATATTTAATATTGATCATATCATTAAGCCGAGGAATGTTTTTCTGCCCCCATTCATAGCTGCCATAAAGTTTCTTTCTGCTCTAAGAAATTGTGGAAATCACTTCTCCTAAAGCATTAGCGTTGTTGCCTTACAGCAAGAGGTTCTCCCGTTCGATTCTCTGCTGGAGTGTGGGTATTGCTTTCTGTGTGGAGTCTGCATGTCCTCCCCGCGGTTGGGTGGACGTTCGAAAGACATGCATAAATGGGCGTGCCTTCGTTGAAGGTTGAACATGGAGCTGGCACATCGGCGTTCGTCAAAATCTACTGCCAATCATTAGCGGGCCGGAGTTCCGCTGTGACAACCCCTAACCGGGAAAAGCCGAAAGACAGCAACACTTCTTCTAAAATCAACAAACTCTTGTTCTATAATGGAAAAAGGAACCTTTTTTTAATCTGTCAAATTCAGTGCTATGCTTAAAAAGTGCATTCTTTACATCTTTCTTTTCAATACTATATAAATGTTCCCTGATTCTTTCATGCAGTGCTCTTGTAGTCATATGTATGTAATAAGCACTGCATCTGGAACATACACTGATATAAATCACTCTAATTTTGCAATTAAGTCTGTCAGGTACTGTCTAGGTGTAGGTAAGATATCCAAGGAAATACTGTCCTGAGATGTAACGACAGATGTTGCAATCCCCCCACATTTAAAATATCCCTTTGCTTTTCTCAGTAAGCGAAGTTAATGGTATAATTTTTATATTATCTTTTTGCAATAAGAATTTCAAATTAACTCTTATTTCTATATACAAAACAAAGCACACTTCCCACGGTCTTAAACCCTTATTACCGTCCAAAATCTTTAAGTTTTGTATAATAGACCGTATAGCCTGACTATCACTTGTCATGTCCAGGCTACACACCATATTCCTTTCACTTTCTGTATTCACAACAATTTGAGCATCTTTCCTACTAACAAAAGGTTGCTTTAATATAACTGGAAGCAAAGCACTTCTCTTGGCTATCTTTCTTAGTTTCTTGTAAGGATTATTTATTATACCCCGTATTTAAAAATAAATTATTTATAAACAAAAATTCATCTCTTAGCTGATTGTCCTTACTGGTCATCCTACTAGCTTATATATTGTCCTCTAGGAAGATTTCTCTTCATAAGTGGAGGTTGATTGCTGTTTTGGTGTAAATTTATTTGTGAATGTCTCTCTTTCTTTGAATGTTAATTTCAAATGCTTTTAAATCTGTAACCCACAAAACATGGAGTGATTTGTATCAGTGTTGTACTGGTATTAATTATTGTAATGTTTTGATTGGTTAATTGTAGTATATATTGGCACAAGATTCTGAGTATTTTATTCTGAAGAAGTCAAGACAAAAGTGGAGAATAAAGTATTTTGAAAGCTGAATTTCTGTGTTTCTTTTGCTGGCTGGCACTGTACGTGTTCTTTATTGTTTTTACTTGTAAAACAATAAGGCATTGATCTTCTGTTTGTACCACTACTTGTGTAATTTTTTGCTCAGAGTATGTGCATTATTATTGAATAACTTTCACTTTGTCATTTGATGCTGCATTTGGCGGAGAAGTGTCCATTTCCAGGCTTTCAGGCTAAGTCATTTCAGCCTGTTCAGCTAGCTAATCTTGATTAGGCTTAATTGCAATGTTTCCTGCTCCCTGGGAATTTAACACCTTTAGTAGGATAGACAGCAGCTTCTCCACCCCAAATCCCTTACTGATACACCCAACACCCTCTCCACCAATAGTAGCCTTTCTTTTTCAGTACTGGCTATCAGCTCAACTTGTGCTTTCAGAAGGGCCAGCAACTATTCCATTTCAACCATGTCAGACTCCAAAAGACCACACAAAGGCACTGACTAAGCCAAACAGGTAGATACATCTTGATCTGGATTCCATTTCAGAGTCCAGAGAAGACAAGTACTATACACGTCTTCATCCCTCCCTTGGCTCTTAATTTTGCTGAAATCCTGCCAGGAACAAAGTGAGTGACTAGCGTTTGCTGTATCTTCCTCAACTCAGCAGTCTATCCTAGTGTTGCCAAAATTAGTGGCAAAACCTGGACACGGTCATAGCCACTGTACCAAAGAAACCACTCATGATTTTGTAACTCCTTAATGAATATAACTTAAAGGTGAATATTCCTGTCTCAGTGGTGAACTGAAGAAAAATTTGTCTTCTCAGTTTCTAGCTATCTCTCCTCAAAGTAAGGAGCCTAAAGCTATGGTTAGATTTAATGGGTCCATGCTAGAGTCCTCCACACTGATTTTGATTACACTGAATATTTAATTTGTATGTTAACTTCAGTGTGACCTGCTGTCTTCTAACACACTTCAGAGTGGATTTCCAGTAGTTACTTGAAATCTCTCAAGGCCAAAGTGTCCACAGCAACTTCAATGAGTAGTGGCATTATCAGGACAGTGTACATCACCTCTGAGGGATGCAAGGGAGGCAGGAACTGAAAGCCGTATTCATTAACACTCCTTACTCCCCTTCTGCAAGAATACAAAGGTGTCCTTTAATAGACTTGTCCTTTTAAAGGAGTCATAAGTAGATTAAATCCTTAAGAACATGAGGGAAAAGAGGTACTCCTTTCAGGTACAGTCATTTCTATTCTTGGCAGAATGCAGAAAAGCCAGTGGAGGTCCTAGTTCTGCACAAAACCATAGCCGGACTTCCTGAACCCTCAGGAACTCCCTCTGCCTGGCACTTAAAGTTACTGGCCCAAAGACAAAAGTCCATGGAGGTTTTGAGAAGGCCATGTTCAGCTCAATAGGGTGAGAGCTGGGGGGGGACAGTTTTTACTTCCTCGATGTTCATCTCTTTTTATAGGTGGTCAGAGAGATGCATTCTGCGTACTACATAGTGGTGCACTACCACCATATAGACATGAACAGTGAGTATTGTTACCTAAGCTAGCACTTGACCTTACCTTTCCCTTTGTCAGCTCCCTGTTTCATTGCTAAATGTTCTCCCTTAAAAGCAAAAAAAAAAAAATCCAGCTGGGAAGAGAGGCCAAGAACCTCATAGAAAAAAAAAAGAGCCATCCATTAGGACTGACCATATTAGCAGGGACTAGGATATTATTTCATATTCTTTGCCAGAAAAATGAGTACCTTAGGCAGATTGTAGACTGAAGTGTTTCAAATGTTTACATTTTGAAAATGTACTTTTTTATTGTCACCTTCAGCCTTTCACCCCCCTTCCTTGCCAGAAGTGCTGTGTGTGTGTGAACCTCCCAGATGCTTTGCCTACACTTAAAGGTAGAAAAGCCATCCAGGAGGTTCCTGCATTTGCAGATAAGAGCCAGCCATTACCACTTTCAGACTGTCAGTAGTCTGACAGCAATACTAGTCTTCTCTGGAATAATTTTAGTGATTGTGACCTACATGAAGGTACAAAGGTCCAGAATAATTCCCTTTCTGAATGATTGGAATCTAGTGGCCCAATATTGAGATGGTTTTATTTGGCACAAGTAGTTACTGCTTAGAACTTTCTACTCTTTAGAGAATATAATGAAGTTTGCTAAGTTCCAGATGGCACCTGCCCAGTATTTCATGTTTATTGGGATCTGAAATATGCACAAGATTTTGAGCATTCTTAACCTTACAGAAACTTAGTCCTGGTAGATGTGACTCTATTTCTTTGCACTTCTCACAAATCCCAAGCTGAAGGCTCTGTTTGATTCCTGGCCTGATGACAACTGCAGGAATAGACTTAAGTACTACAAACGGTTTGTGGATGACATCTTCTTATTATGGGATGGTGAAGTGGATGAAGTGGAACAGTTTGTGGACTTTCCCAAAACCACTACTGAATTCTTGGACTTTGATGTCAATAACTCAAACACTCGCATTAATTTTCTGGATGTCATTATAATAAAGAATGGAGATGGAAATATACAGACCCAAACCTTCAGAAAAGGATGCTGGAAGAACATTACATTACATTGTAATAGTATGCATCTGTGCCACATATTTCCACAGGTGGTTAAAAGTAGATATCTTCGACAGTTTAGATTGACTACCATGAACAGCGTTTATGACCAGAAGTATTATGGAAACTAAAGAAGAACTCTCACAGAGAGGGTAGAAAGCCAGAGAAATTGATAGTACCATAGAAAGTATGCAAGGGCTAAGAGATAGCAAAGGGAAACCATATTTCCACAGAGCTAATAGATAGGT
Organism: Protopterus annectens; assembly: GCF_019279795.1. Classification (NCBI taxonomy): domain Eukaryota; kingdom Metazoa; phylum Chordata; order Ceratodontiformes; family Protopteridae; genus Protopterus; species Protopterus annectens. The sequence continues at coordinate 880,530,051 of NC_056743.1, read as the reverse complement.
CAGTGATAGTAGTAGCAAAGAAAAAAGAACAGAACCGCATAGTATTCGATGCACATTGACTTATAGTAAAGATGCCATGCAAATATGTGCTGTGATCAGGAGAATCTAGTGAATATTGACATCTGACGAATGTATACAACATATAGTAGGAGATGCACCGAGGTTCTGCTATAAAAACAGAAAGAACTTGAAACAATTATTATGTGGTGATAAGGTAATAATGAACCATACACATTCACAGAGACATGGCACTTGTAAATGTGGACAGTGCACGGCATGCCAGTATTTAACAGGCCAGAATTTCCAGCATCCAGTTACAGGGAAGCTATATAAAACCCCAGCATTTGTGAATTGTGCTTCAAAGAACATTATATATGTCGCTAAGTGCATGAAATGCACATGTTTTTATGTTGACAAAATGAACTGCCCTTTTAGGGTTTGGATACAGGTACATATAAGAGATATTAAACGTAAATTTCTCACTAATGCCTTGTAGAAACATATCAGCATGAATACAGATAATATTTTTCGCTTTATGGCTTTACAAGTAATGGATTCCAGTATGAGAACAGGAGATCTTAAAGGTCCAACTGAATTTGAAGAAACTAAATGGATTTCTGACTTGAGGACAGATAAAGCACCAGGACTTAATGAAGTGTTGCACATGAAACCTATTCTGAGGAGGCATCAGCTTAGATGATTACACTGATTGGGCACACCTCTCCTTTTGCCTATGGGATTAACAGAAGTGAAATCTGCACAGGAAATTATGTGAGTGATGATGTAACTTCTATAGGAAATGATGTTCGTGATGATGCATTTTGAATTTTACTGGATTATTTTAGTATTTAACCGAACATTAAAATGTTATGTTGTCCTATCTCGCCTTCATTCTTACTTGGATGGGTTCAGAGCCGATCCTCTGCTCCGACTTGACCGAATACACAGCTGGAAGTCTCAAACTTGGCTCGTGGCAGGTAAGTATCATATGATGCAGTGGTGCAACTCTCCAGATCTTGTTTGCTGCTTTACAAGGTTGGATGTGCTCTTCTTGGCCGTGGCTAAGTTTTTGTCTTTTTCACTCAATTAGCTTAATTTTTCCTAGTATTATTGCATTTGTAGTGTTTGTTTGCATGTTTAAATAGTTAGATTGTGTGTAGTTAATCTTATCTCTTTCTGCTGTTGGTTGCTGTTTTTTGGGCTGTCGTTTTTTTTCACAGGCCTTGTTGTATCCCATAGTTTTTTTGTAGTGGTGTGTTGTTTATTACCTTTACTCAGTAGATGATGTTTAGCAGTAGTTGATATTTAGCTTGTTTAAATTAGAGAGCTAATCGCCCATTTTAGTTTGAGGGCTGATAGTATTAGTAGTTAGTGCATGTTATCCCTGATATCTAGGGCCGTTTAAGTTAAAGGGCCTAGTGCTACTCTTCTTGTCAAAATTTCTCAAGTTATATTTACTTAGATGTGTAGTGTTTATTAGATTAGAGTGACCACTCTTCTTATCAGAGTTTCTAGTTTATCCTTACTTAGAATTTAGTGTTTAGTTTAGTGTGTGTTGTATATCACAGTTCTGAAAAGTTGCCTTCGTAATTTTGTTTTTGGGAACTGTCTTCTGTCATGGTTAAAGACTGTAGAGAAAGAGAGAGAGAGATTAAGCCTTCAGGCTTCAAAAAATGTCAAAAATGTACACAAAAAAATGTAAATTACTGATGGACATGTCATTTGCATATACTGTCTAGGGCTATTCATTTACAGGAGGATTGTACTTTCTGTCATTCCTTTAGTGCACGAGTGTTACAGGAGAGGAGAAACAAATTGATTCTCAAGGGGCTCTTAAATCCAACCTTTGAGGAAGCTGCACAGAGTGCTGCTTCTTCTTCATCTTCTTCTTCAAAGAGGGACAAACCTTCCAAAAGATCATCACCTGTTTCTTCAGCTCAGTTGGAGCCTCCAGAAAAATTGTCTAAACTTTCTAGGACATCTACCTCCATGGCTCCACAACCCACGGAACAGATGGAGGTCATCATTATTGACAATCCTGGTTCTTTGGCCCTAAGGTCTTCGAGCTGGTCCGTTAACATTTCACCGGTCTCCCCTACTCTGAGATCTCCCATTTTGGAGAGGTCTCATTCTCCTTCTCTATCCTCCAGATCCACTAGGAGCCTATCTGATGATTATGTGGAGGGGGTGGTGCGCAGACTCCTGAAGTCACCGGTGCTAGCCCAGTTGTTCTCTGCTCCGACCCGTCAGGTCTCGGAGCTTTCCAAAACCATTACATCCACAGTTGTTCTTCCTCCGAGCCAAGATGGACCCACGGAGCCGGATTGCCTGGTACCACGTAATGTAGAACCGTCGGTTCCGGGACCCCCTTCGATGATCACTGAGACGACATCTGCTCCGACTGTCGGCACTGTCTGGAGTGTCTGGGAGCTGGGATTCTCTAGCCGGCCCCGAGGGAGATGCTCGGGCCCGAACTTTTTTGGTTCCGAGTCTACCCTTTGGAGCGTCGGCTCAGGTGAGCCCTGCTCCCACATCAGCCTCGGAGACGATCTCACTGGTCCGGGGGTGTCCTCTGTCTGCTCAGAGCCGGGGACATTTTCAGAACCGGTGGGGGGGGGGTCTGCTTTCAAGCTGATGTGTGGTGTCTCCCTCTACAAGCTCTACATAAGGATACCGGCATTCGTCCCCCAAGGCACCGGCTACTGTCTTGGCACCACCCCATCTACAGGACAGCAGAGATCCAGAGTGTCAGGATCCCCCACTGGGTGAACCCCTCTCTTCTGAGGCCTCCCCAGAATACCCTTCTGAGGGCCCCTCTCAGAAGAAAACTTGCAAGAGGAAGCATATAGACTCTCCTGTTGAGTCGGTCACCTCAGATACTGATCTCGAGGAGTCAGAAGGGTCCCCACAGTCATCCTCTGACAATATCTCCTTTGCAGATATCCTGGAGATCCTAAAGCAGAGAGGCAGCTGGAAAACCATCACCCCTTCTGATGAGGAGTCTGTATATCTGAAGGCCTTTGGATCTCAAACTTCAGCCTCCTGGGTGTCTCCACCTTTCGATGAGCTAATGGACTTGGCCAGTCGAAAGGCATGGAATTCACCTGACACTATGGAACCAGTCCCTTGGAGGCCAAACAAGTTCTTGTCAGCCCCTACCGGAAAGGATTTTCAAACAAAGGGTATACCTGTAGATGCTATGGCGGTGGCAACAGCCACCAAGAAGGAACTCTGAGACATCCTCATCTGTTCATCCTCCGAACAAAGATTCTCGAATGATGGACAGATATGGGAAGTATCGCTGAACTACCTAACTCACTTTACAAGGCTACAAAGATCTCCTGAAAGAGCTAGGAGATACTCTACAATGTCCATTAGCTGTGGGGGTGAATAAGAAGGTCTCTTCCCACCTATCCACCTCTACAACGTCCATTAGCTGTGGGGGTGAATAAGAAGGTCTCTTCGCACCTATCCACCTTAAATTCTATCAACTCCTCCACGAGGCTGATATCTTACACAGCGGATGGCCTGAGCAGAGCAGCAGGTTCAGGAGGTTCCCTGAGGAGACAGTCCTGGATGCGCTTGTGCAATTTTGTGGAACTTTTTATGTCTACCTTTACTAACACCCTTTGATGGTTCCTCACTCTTTGGACCCAAAGTAAGGGACACACTCACCAGATGCGAGCAGGAAAGGAAAACTCTCTCTGCCGTTTGAATACGTTTTTCCGTACCTTCAAGACCTTACCCTAAAGGTTAGAAGAGTGGGAAAATGTGGTTCAGAACATCCCAGGAAGCTTTCCAAGACACACGAGGTGAATCCTTCCCCAGGGACAGTGGGGGAGGTAACAGTGGTAGATGTCCTAGAGGCAGAGGGGGTCCGCAAAAAAACAGGGCGACTGTAATTCCTTTCGTGGACGTTCCTATCAGCGCTCCTGAAAGGAGCCCCGCTTGCTGTACTCTGGAGGCAGTCGGGGGACATTTGTCTATGTACCCAGAAGCCTGGCAAAATATCACAAAAGACAAGGGGGTACTAAGAATAATATCCAGAGGATGTTCCATTCCCTTTTGCTACCCTGTCCCACAAATCAGAACAATCCCGGATGTTCCAGCCAATCTAAGGGAATAAGCAACTGTAGATATCCAAAGGTTGCTAGACAAGAGTCATCCAAGAAGTCCCCACAGACCAAACAGAATTCAGAACTTACCCAAGATTCTTTTTGGTGCCAAAAAGAATAGGGGATTGGAGACCCATATTAGACCTAAGCAAGTTAAACGAATCTGTCAAAAAGTCAAAGTTCCGAATGGTGACACAGCAGCCAATACTTCCCTTCTTATGGAAAGATGATTGGATGTGCTTGCTAGACCTCCAAGATGAGTACTACCACATAAAAATGGACAGAGCATTGAGGAGTCATTTACACTTCTGGCTGGCAGCTAGTCATTATCAGTTCCAAGCTCTGCTCTTTGGTCTCACTACAGCCCCTGGATTGTTCTCCAAATGCATGGCAGTAGTCACGGCTCACTTGAGGTGTCTGGGATTCCAAGTGTTTCTATATCTGGACGACTGGCTCCTATCTGCCATCACCAAGCATCTACTCCAGCAAGCCAGGGATGTGACTTTGGAAATTTGTACTCGGGCATAACATTCAACTTACAAAAATCTGCCTTGTTGCCCTGTCAACGTATTACCTTCATAGGCATAGATCTAGGCACTGTTTCCTTGATGGCACGTCTTTCACCCGACAGAATTTCAGCCCTCAGACAGCAAGTACTTCACCTTCTTCCCAAGGGCAAGGTAAAAGCAAAAGTAGTTCTGAAACTCCTAGGAACAATGACTTCCACCATAACACTAGTGCCTCTTGCCAGAATGCACATGAGAATTCTTCAATGGCGTTTGTTCTCCCGATGTCCGACCTCATCAGAATAACGGAGTCATGCAAAAAGGACCTACGTTGGTGGATCCAGTCCAACCATGTGACTATCAGGAGACCCGTTATTCCACGACAACCTGTTGTTACAGTGACCATGGACGCTTCCCAGACAGGGTGGGGGGGCAGTATCTGGGAGGAACAATCCAAGGTATATGGCAGGAACACGAGGCCCACTTGCACATAAATGTCCTAGAGATCAGAGCAGTGCTTCTGATGTTGCAAGCACTCCACGACTTTCTTCCTCTAGGGAAGATTGCTATACAGTCAAGACAATATGTCGGTGGTTTGGTACATAAACGAGCAAGGAGGAACCAAATCCTATCCTCTTTGTCGTGAGGCTCTGAGAGTTTGGCAATGGGCAATTTCTTCCCAGCGCTTTCTAGTAGCAACGCACATCCCGGGAAAGTCCAGCATGAAAGCAGACAAGCTGAGCAGGGCAATATTGATGGCTCATGAGTGATCTCTGAACCAGAACTTAGCGGAGAAGATCTTCCGGAAATTGGGTCAGCCTTGCTGTGATCTTTTCTCCACTCCCATGAAAGCCACGTGCAGCAGCTACTTTGCCCTAATTCCCCCGCTGGGGGAGACTCAGAGAGACGCACTTGTACACAATTGGCCCTCGGGACTTCTTTATGCCTTTCCTCCATTTCCTCTCATACCCAAAGTCATCCAGAAAGCAAAATCCTTGGGAAGCAGGATGATTCTCATTGCCCCATATTGACAGTGTCAGATTTGGTTCCCCTTCCTTTGGCCTTATCTTCAGGAGAAGCCTTGGACTGTGGACCCAGTTCCAGACCTGATGACACATATGTCCGGTACACTTCATCCTTCTCTCCACACCCTCAACTTGACAGCTTGGCTGCTCCACTTCCCAGTTTAGTCAGGCTTCAAAGTTTCACTCCAACAGTTAAACATATACTGATGTCCTCTCATAAAGTTTCTACTAGAAGACTATATTCTAGCAAGTGGAAAAGATTTTCTCACTGGGCACAAAATAGGAACATTGACCCCTTTTCTGCATCTGTTCAATCCATTCTAGAATTCCTGGCAGAATTCTTCCAACAAGGCTCGGCTGCAGCATCCATTAAGAGTCCAGCTGGCTGCAATTTCAAATTTCCACATTGGTGACCATTCTTCTGATTTAATGTCACACAGGCTGTGTAAAGCATTTTTAAAAGCCGCTTCCTTATTGAGACCTCCCTTTAAGGAACTATTTCCTCCTTGAGATTTGAATTTTGTCCTATCTCAACTTACACTGCCACCATTTGAGCCTTCATCATCTTGTGACCTCAAACAAATTTCTTTCCTGGAAGACCATTTTTCTAGTAGCCGTGACATCTGCCAGAAGGGTCTCAGAGTTGCAACCAATATCTGTCAAACCACCATATCTGATTTTTCATAAGGACAGGGTATCATTGCGAACTAATCCATCCTTTGTACCTAAGGTTTGCTCTCAAGCCAATATCAATCAATCCATTGAGCTCCCGGTTTTCTTTCGCAACCATAGCAACAAGGCAGAGTGTAGACTCCAGTTGAACGTGCATCGACAACTCTGATTCTATTTGCATAGAACTAAAGATTTCAGGAAATTTGACCAATTATTCATCTCCTTCTCTGGGGCAAAAAAGGGAATGCCAGTTTCTAAAGTTACCCTTTCTAATTATGTCATCTGCTTTTCAGGCCAGAATTTCTATGGACAGCATTTGTGCTGAAGCTACGTGGGCCAGTCCTCATACATTTATCACTCATTACAAAGTGGATTTGGTCTCCAGGGACAGGGCCTCTTTTGGTTCCACTGTGTTCAAAAGTGTATTTTCGTGAGCCACCCGGGGAAAAAGGTGCTAGGGACGCTGTCCCATCCAAGTAAGAATGAAGGCGAGATAGGACATCATAACATAAAGAAGTTATGTACTCACCATAACGTTCCATGTTTGTTGTCCATCTCGCCATTCATCCTTACGACCCCTCCCTCCTTCCCCCATCCAAAGACTCCTAGAGGACCTGGTGGTTATTATTCCTCCTTACAGAAGTTCCTTGACTCAGTTTATTTCTCCTTGTTATTGGAGTCCTATATATCTATACATATATATCTATTTATGTTACTCATTAGTAAGTTAGCAGCAAACAAGATCTGGAGAGTTGCACCACTGCATCATAGGATACCTACCTGCCACGAGCCAAGTTTGAGACTTCCAGTAGTGTATTCAGCCGAGTGGGAACCGAGGATCTGCTCCGAACCCATCCAAGTAAGAATGAATGGCAAGATGGACAACAAACATGGAACATTATGGTGAGTACATAACTTCTTTTTTGTAAATGCAGATCTGAAGAAGGCGAAATGTCGAAAGCACTCATCTCTTGTTTTAAGTGCCTTTACAAATGCGTTGGAAATTTAATAAATGCATTTTACTGTGGTATTGTTTCCTGTTGTCTTACACTTGAGTTACACTTTCAGGTACCAAGTTCTCTGGAATGGTTTTTGACTTGACTGTGCTATTTATTTATTTATTGACATTTGATTACCGGGAAAGTCCAACTGGATAGCAGCCCATTTTCAGTGGAGGCCTGGAGAGAAGAGCTCCAAGTTATTACAGAATATTTTAAGAACAATCGTTTTACAATCTTCAAAAATAAAACAAAAAACATTTGCAGTTTAAATAATTATAACAAATTAGACATAATATAAAAACATTGGTTAAGAGCCGATACAAGGTATATGACAATCATTTAATATTTAAAAAAAAAATTGTACAGTTTGTAGAGAAAGTTAAAGGTAAGTTAGTATAATGCAAATAGGAATTGTAATATAAAGTGAGGGAAAACAGGCTTGTAGTATATTTAAAGAGAGTCAGAGAAGGGAATTGGATAGTAGTAAGGAAGTAAGAAGGAGAGTAAGGAGGTATAAAGAATGAAAAGGTACTTGTTCACATTTAGGGGTATAGGTTATGCTAGTTTCGAGCAAGAACAGAGACGGATTTTAACTAGGAAGTCTTTCAGAGTGGTATTGAAAGATGGAAGGGTAAATATAAACCTGATGGATACAGGTAAGGAGTTCCAGGCCTTGGCAACCTTGTACGAGTGTAGACAATGCCCGGTAGATTTGCTATGTTTATATACAGACAGGAGATTTTAGTCACTTGATCGTAGTGACTAACTGGGAACATAGTTGTGCTGAATGTTTTTTAGTGCTGGACAGGCAGATTGACGCTGGATAATTTTATAAGTGGCAAGAAATTTTGTGTATGTTAGTTGATGTGGCAGTTCTAACCCATTTAGGCTTTTCAGTATTGTACAGTGGTGGGTTCTGAAAGGGGTATGTGCTGCAAATTTAGCAACTTTGTTATAGCATTGTTCTCATTTCAGCTTTTGTGAAGCCTTGAGGTTAGTAAGGACGGGAGTGCCATAAAGAAGAGCGGGGAGGCTATAAGTAATGGCAAGTGTTCGGTGAGAAAGTTTTTAGCTCTGCAAAGCACCCCTAGTTTTTGATAAGGTTTTCTTATGGAGTTTTGTGTATTTAGGTCAAATGTAAGATTATCATCCACTATCACCCTAATAGTTTACTTTGAGAAGTAACTTCAGTGGTTGAATTGTCAAGAGAGAGGACTTTAAATTTAGTGGTTTCATGAGAGAGGGATTTAGAGAAAAAAAGTAGTAGTTTGATCGTTTTTGGGTTGAGCGTGAGTTGAGTTACGAAGCTATGTTTTAGTGGCTGGTAAAGCTTCTTGAGTAATTTTTTGGAAGTGTACCATGTCAAAATGTGCAAATGAGTGGAATCATCTGCATATTGTATTAAGGTGGGCTGTTCTCTCGAAATAGAGAGTGGTGGCAAAAATGTTAGAGGAGAGGACCAAGAATGGAGCCTTGTGGTACACTGGTGGTGAGTGGGAGGTAAGGAGAGAGCGTAGAGTGCCATTTTACTGACCTGATACTTATTGGACAGGTACCTTTTGAACCACAGAAGGGTGGGCTGAGAGAATCTTAGTGAGGACATTTTGAAGGAGTTTGTTTTTACCAACTGTGCCAAAAGCTTTAGACAAGTCTAAAAATAAGGATTAGTTTGCCATTATCTCTAGCTTTATTGATCAGTATCTGTATAGGTTAGAAGGGCAGTGCTAGTACTGTGAGAAGGATGGAAGTCATGTTGTGTAGGGAATAGGAGTTCTTCCTGCAGGAGATAGCGTAGCAATTATTTTTGAATACAGTATTGTGCAGAGGAGAGATGAGATTGCTTTAGGCATGAAGTTTTTCCAGAGAGATTGAAAATGGGATTCCTGGATTGACCTATTCTTAAGGATTGAGTGGATAGGAAGTAGTTTATTAAAGGTTAAAAAGTCGGGAAGTTCCATCCAGTTAAGTTAGTGTATTGCTTTTCAGTGATCCGTTCTAGTGATTTGGTTGGTAGTGAATTTGGCTGTTTTATAATAGCAAGATTCTAGTTTGTTTAGGTCACATTTTCTTAGGTTTGTGAAAATAGGGGAGGCATATAAGAAGGTGGATAGAAGGCGAGTTCTGCAGATGGCATATGTGGTGCAATCAGTTAAACGGTTTTATTCTATATAGGGAACTTAGCTTTAAATGGACTTTCTTGATAACTAGGGCTAGGTGTTTATCAAATTTGAGATCCTTGTCTATGGTGACCCCTAGTAGCTTTGTATGGTCTACAGGGTCGTTGATCTTGTTTGAAGAATAGATGGATAAGGTAGTAGGGTCATAAGTTTTTTTGCTACTGGAGAAGAGCATAAGTTTTGTTTTAGAAGATTTGAAAATCAGTTCAGAGTCTGAAAGAAACTTCTCTATCCAGAAAAGATTGTTGGGTTTTGTTAAGAGTAGACAGGGAAGGAGCAGAGCATATGAGGGTGGACTCATCAGTATATTGAACTATTGAAGCATGTTGGGTAGCATTGCAGGGACAATTTGTGAAAATGGTGAGAAGTAGAGGCCCAAGAGTAGATCTTGGGGTACACTAGTAGAGACAGGTAAAAGAGGCAAGAGATCCTTTTAGCATTTAACTGACTGCTGTCGGTTGGGTAGGTAACTAATAAACCAGGTAACGGTGGAATAGGAGAGGTTAAGGGAGGCTAGTTCATTAATGAGTTTTTGATGGGAGACTGTATCTAAGGCCTTAGGTCGAGGAATATGGAGGAGGTGAGTAAGCCATTGTTCCTGCGTTGGTTGACGGTATTAATGAAACTGGCGAGAGCAGTAGTTGTACTATGTTTAGGTTGGAAGCCATGTTGGGTAGGGGATATTGGGTTGTTTTTTAGGAGATGGTTAAGTAGTTGGGTGTGGATGCATTTTTCCAGAATTTTTGCTATGGGGAGAGAATGGTGATGGGTCTGTAGTTGGATAGCTCTGTTGAGGTGCCGCCTTTATGGAGAGGGATAATATGGGACACCTTTCCATGGTGTAAGCACATATTGTTCTGTGATTGACCGATTTAATAAGGATGGATATGAGATGAGCAGTAACATCTGCAGCAAGTTTAAGATACTCGGACACTTGGTTGGCACAAGGGGAGGAATTTTAAGTTTAGATAATAGTTTTCTTATGAGAGGAGTTTGTATAGGTTGAATGTGAAAGGAGTCGGGGTTTGTTTCTGAAGTGTTGGGAATAGATATTTCTGAGTTATTGTTATTATTTACAAGTGATTTAATACCATTAATAAAATAGCTGTCAAATTGGGTGGCTATGTTTTCAGAGGAGTCAGGAATTGTTGGAATTGGAGTAATGGTTAAAGCAGGTTTGAGCAGTTGGTTTATTGATTCCCAGAATTTTTTAGGGTTATGTTGATGCCTTTTTTGGATTGTGATATAGTGAAGTTTTTTTTGATATATTTAATTTGTTTTTTGCCAGGTTACAGAGTTGCCAGTGGTTTTGGAGGGAGGATTTTTTTTATACCATGCTTTGTCTTTCTGCTTGTAATTTTTTTGTGTCAGAAGAAAGCCAGGGAATGTGTCTAGATTTTGTGTGTCTTCTTATTTAGGGGCAAGATATTGAGGTGTTTTATATTTTTGCTATTCTTTTTATGCTTTTTCTCAATCCTGCATTAGCATTCTACTCTCTTTTGGATAGCCAAATTGCATTATTTGTTTTCAGTCTCTTCCTTCTAGGAGGTGCAAGGCTGTTCAGGATATTTAGAGAAGTTGTATTGAATTCAGCTACAGCATTGTCTAAGGGGAGGAATTTTAAGAAGCTCCAGTTAATAGATGATAGTGTAGTAATGAACATTTCTGGATTAAACTTGGAGGTGTGTGTTTTATAAATATGTTTAACTGGATGTGTGAGATGTCTAGTCATACAGATTGGGAGATGATCACTGAGAGAGTCTAACATTGTGCCTGTGGTGGAGTATTTGCTAGGGTCTTATAGTAGGATGCAGTCTAATAGAGAATTTGATGCCTTGCTATAATATGTGGGGCTATTAATTACTTGTGTGAAACCATGTAAGTTCATGCTAGATATAGGGGAGTTAGAGTTTATGTCCAACCAATTGACATTCACATCACCTAGTAATATGTTTTCTTGTGGAAATGTTAGGAATATCCAGTGTAGGATATCTTCCAGTATAGCTATGTTGTCGCCAGGAGGGATATAAAGGACAGTAATACATATTTGTTTATAATGGTTTACTTTGAGGAAAGTAATAAGAAGCTCCTCTGAACTGAATTTTGGTGTTGGTTTGTTGTAAGGGAAATGTGGTAGATGTTGGGAAGTATTAAAGCAACACCACCACCTTTCCTGTTTATACGGTCATTACAGATGATCTTATAACCAAGACGTATAAATTCAGAGTCATTTATGCAGGGTTTAAACCATGTTTCTGTTACTCTGAGAAAATCAGACTTATGTTGGGTAATCCAGGCATGTAGCTCAGCAGTTTTATTACTTGTACTTCTAACATTTATTGCAGCAAAAATTAAATTACCAGGTTTGGGGATTAGCTGTTGCTGGGTTACAGAATATGTGGAACAGAATTCTCTTTGTCTTCATTGTGATGGGTAGAGCAAGGATTAGGGTGAATATCTCCTCCTAGAAGGCTTTTAGTGTACTGGGAAATAATGTATACTTGTTTTTTTAGAGATCGGATTCTTTTATTTAATTTAGCTTTGGTTTGAGTTAAAGTGCAATTAATTAACTGATATTTGGAATAAAGGTGAGGTGCAATAATAAACAGGTCTGGTGCAATGTGTGCAGAGTGTAAAGAGAAAGTATGGATAGGTGGTTGGGACAGAATTGGAAATATATTGAGAGATATTATTGAGTCATGGTAAGATGAAGAATAGCATAATTAAGTACATAAATCTGTATTTTATAGATGCTAGGCATTGAGGAAGTAGCAATTAAGAAGGAAACAAAGTTGCAGGACAGCAGAAGAGTCAATGATGGTAGATTCTGAAAGGTGGAAGAGGATAGGTAAGGAGAGGAGTATTTTTTATAAAAGGAAGGTAGATTGTCTCTCTTCTGGAATGTAAGGAATATAGGGGTATTAAAGGCTAGTGTATAATGATGCAATTAAAATAAAAAAATTAGGGTTTATTTGGGAAAAGAAAAGGATACAATGTGGAATAGATAGGTACTGTTAGGGATGGTGTGATTATATAAATGGATATAGTCCAAAACCGTATGGGAGGGAGAAAGTTGGGAAGGGGGCTAAAAATTAACAGTAGGTAAGGAAGTACAAAACAAAAAACATACGTGTATGTATAGAAGTAGTAAGCTCATTTGGGGAGGGGTTTGTAATAAGGGCCAGAAGTAAAATGTGTTCGTAATAAGTATAATATTAGAGTAATGGGGGGTGGGTGGCAGTTGGGGTAGGGGAGTGAAGCAAAGCAGAATGGGTTTCCCACTCTGGTCAGTTTATAACTGAGAGATGTCACTTTATAGCCAGAACAAAGCAATTAACAAAGAGATGCAAGAAAAACAGGCTTTCTGTAATTTCTTGAGATTAAATACTTGGCATATGTAGTATAGTCTAGTGGTAAAGCAAAAGGAGACCGTGGCCAACTTAGTAAAGGGTCCTACTATTTCACAGAGCCTTTCAAACACAGACCAGGCATGTATTTAATTGATAAAAGTTTATCATGAAGAACCTTGCGTGTACTAATATGCTCACATGAAACTATGACAAAAGTCTCAATAAACGTGTAAGTGTAGGGCTTTGTGACAGAGCTCCTGTAATACCGAGGTCAGAAGTAGTGACCGCAGGCTAGTGATTAAAAGAAAGAAGCAATAAGCTTTACTAGGGTGTAAAATTATATTGAGGCAATAAAGGTAGTACTTAATATAGAAAAAAGAGATGGAGGAAGGACCACAATAAGTCAAAGCGAGAGAATACAGGGGAAATATGAGAATAGAGTGATGGTAAAAAAAAAAAAAGAAAGAAGTTAATTGATCTGGACAGTTCTACAGTGGTTCAAAGCCCAGAAACATTGGTAGAATTAGTGCATGCTATGTACAAGGAGACAATGACTCAAGTACGAACAGTGTTCGGCCACACACCTGGGTTCCCAATGGGAGTGTCTGTACACCAAGGTTCAGCTCAGCCCACTGCTGTTCGTACTGGTGATGGACTTCATTAGCAAACTGGTTGGAGTGGACATATCAACAAAGTTACTGTATGCAGACGATGTGACATTACAGGCAGACTCTAAGCAAGAACTTCAGCAAAGGATAGGGGAATGGAATGCAAAACTGAAGACACATGGGATGAAATTAAGCACAGATAAGACAGTGGTAATGGCAGCAAATTGGGGGAATCAGAAGAAGCTGAGAATTGAGATAGAAGGAAGATAGTGGAACAGATAAATAGCTTCAAGTATCTGGGAGGGGTGGTTGAGGAGAAGGGAAGTTTGAATGAAGAGGTCCAAGCTAGAATCAGAGGAGCTGCAGCCAGCTGGCATAGTGTGTCAGGTGTATTCTGTGACAGAAGAATGCCAAAGAAGCTATAAAGTAAGGTGTACAAGACAGTGGTGCGACTAGTACTACTGTATGGTACAGAAACCTGGGCAGTAAATGCAGAGCAGATGAAGCTAGAGGTGATGGAAATGAAGTGCCTAAGAAGAGTTGTAGGATGCACACTGTGGGACAGACTAAGAAATGGGGACATAAGAGCAGAAGCCAAATTATCTCCAATTGCAGAAAAGATCGAAGAGAACAGATTACAGTGGTTCGGACGTGTGCAGAAAAGCAGAAGACAATCTGGTGAAGAAGATTTGGGACCGGTAGGAAAAAGAGAAGAGGAAATGAGGATGTCCATCAAAGAGGTGGATGGATTGTGTGGGGAAAAAGGAGGCTGATGTTGAGGATGATGATGATGAGTAATGGTAAAATATTGTATACATGCAAGCTCAAAGTAGTTGCAACAGATGTATACTGATAGAGAACCACAGTAATGTAGTGTAAAGCTACAGCTGAATTGAACAAACTATCAGAACATGGCAATACACAGATGGGCACCAAATAATGCCATCCCTTCTAGTAATTTATGGGGTTAACCAGTATGTCAAAACAGTGTAATATATACATAAAGCTTATCTGATCTAAATGAAATTGTTATAAATATAACACACTACCAAAGTCTTTTCACTGTTTTACAGTCTTAGAACATACAGAAGTGTAATAGCATAGGACACGTACCTGCTGTATGGAGGATAATGACAAAGTGTAAGGAGAGACCGCACTGAGGAGATACTTAGCAATACATTCATAGGAACAGCCCCACCTTCAGTCCAGTATAACTGAGACTAATCACTTTATAGCCAGAACAAGGCAGTTAATAAAGAGATGCAAGTAAAACAGGTTTTCTGTCATTTTTTGAGACTAAATGCCTGGCAAATGCAGTGTAGCCTACTGATCAAGCAAAACGAGACAGTGGCCAGTTTAGTAAGGGGTCCTACTATTTCACAAAGCCTTTCAAACACAGAGCAGGTATGTATTTAATTGATTAATATGCAACACAGTTCTTTATGAGAAACGTTTCAGTAAACTTGTAAGTGTAGGGCTTTTTGACAGAGCTCCTACAATATCAGGGTCAATTGTAGTGACCACAGGCTATGAAACAATAACAAAAGTCTCAGTAAACTTGTAGGTTTATGGCTTTGTGACAGAGCTCCTGAAATATCGAGGTCAGGTACAGTGACTGCTGGCTCTGCTTTATGAAGAAAGATGGAGATTGAGTAAGAAGAGACAACACTGCTGTTCTTTTTATGGTTGCATTGCACTGATGATTTCCTCTATCCATCATATTTTTCACATCTGAGTACATTAAGCTGTATGTTTGTCTGTGTTCTCCAGTTGCAGCAGTCCTGCAACATTTTTGTTGAAGGGTTCCAGTATTAAAACTCCAATGTAAAGTTCCTTTTTATTTGTTTGGATTTTCGGATAGCATAGTGGTGTTGTACCTCACACTGCCAGTTTGGTTGTCAGCTGCAGTACATTTTGTGGGGTGCCTTCATGCCCTCCTTAGTATCTGCGTATGTATTTGCCAGGTACCATGTTCTTCTATATCCAAAAGGCATGCTGTAGGTGATTTCATGATCCTCCAAATTGCTTGTAGATGTGCATGGCATGAGTCCGTGTTTGAACACCCTTTGAATGGCTGCTGCACCATCCAGAATAATTTTGTTTCTGCTTTCCTCCCATTACTTACAAGAATATGCTTTGACTTCTCTACAGCTTTGAATTGGGTGAGCTTGGTGATAGGCGACTAAATTAATACTTGGATATTTGCTGGGCATGTTCCAGTGATGCATTCAGCTTTTTTGCTGCTTTTGACTCCTTATCAAAGTCGCAGCATATGTCGTTTACAACTTCTGCATTAATCAGCTTTATAACATTCATTTGCAAATCTTTTGTAACAATTTTATTGAATTATCACTTAGCATAGGCAGGCATATGTTTATATAAAAATAAACAAACCATGTTAACGTTCACAGTTATAAACATTGTACATCACATGCTTGGTTTTATACGATTATCATTAATCCAGCATTACATAAATTGCTCAATTCCTGCCTTCTCTTAAACCTCAGTCCTCCACCCAAACATTATTCTGCATGTGTTGTTCCCACTATTGTCTCAACAAGGGAATTCCTCAGGATTCTGGGTGTTATGGCATCTATGATTCTCATGATAGCTGTTACAAGTCTCCACATGAAAAAAATCCATTGGTAAGTGTAATTTGTATGACCCCATCATCTGCATCCCCTGACAATTCAGTTTGTAGTTTTGGTTTGGGAATACAGAGATTTTTTTGCAGGAGACTCCATATTTTTGAAAATCTAGGTCTCACATTTCCTTTCTTGCTCCTACAGAGTCTGTCAATACAGATGCTTCAGAATTCACTTGAGGAGCAGTGTCTGTAGGGATAAAAGTGCAAGCTGTTTTGTACAGACAAAACCAACCAAAACAAGTAAAAATATAGAAGTACTGGCACTTAATAATGTTCTGATGTTCTCAACTCTCTCTCTCTTTCTTTTTGGTCCCTAGGACCATTAGAAGAGGTTACAGATAACACCACAGTGATGTTGAACATAATCATGCAAGGGGAACCAGTTCTTACCCTCTACAAACAAACTGTGGTAGCTTGGGATACAGTTTTTCAGCACAGTCTCACTCTCTAAGTATGTTTTGTATTGTCAGAGCAGAATTGTATGGCAGACAAGCTGAGCAGGATTAGGACAGACCCTAATAAATGAAAATGGTTATCAAGGGGTCTTCCAAATTTTAATCCATCAGAGGGAACACCTCAAATAGATTTTTTCCTTTCCACTCTTGACTATTACTTGGTAAAGATGTTCTTCGTGTTTCACTGTTGCAGTCATTACATTTGGGTTGTCTGCTTGCAGTAGTCTGTCGGCCTGATTAACAAAGTCTTGGGTTTTGCCTCAGTTGCTGTCCCTTCTTCCATGACGTCAGGTCGTCAGAGGTATAAAACATGCAGCCAACACCATTACATCAGTCTTTCTTGCCGTGCGGTGCCTGGAGCAGAAACATTTCGCAAGTGCCGGTTGGCCGACTCCTGAAATTTTCGTTTTCGAGTTTCATAATCAAAGTCTTCAACTAAAACTAAGTACCCCATTGGGGAAACTTTTTCTTGCTCCTTACCGATGTCAGTAAAAGTTAATAATTGCATTACTTGTGGAAAGAAAATACCTCAAAGATTTTCATTCGTACTGTATTCCTTGCCTAGGCCCTGACTATGACATACCTTGCTTTCGGTTTTGTGCTTTATTTAATCAGCGCACTATCCATCATTGGTATATTTTCGCCTCTAAATATTTTGTTTCTCAGTTTAATTATCAGAGATGTCGTCGGTTAGCCATCCAACTACCGGGATTCTGAAAAAAACGCAAAGATAAAGACCGAGACAGGCCGCTGAGGTCCAAAACTGCCGACGACGCTTCTTCTAAGCCACTCCGCTGGTACTTAGTGAGGCACTTTCGCAGCCCCTGATACCAGCTACTTCTGATTTGCAGGCCTCTACTGAGACCCATTCGGAGTCTGGTCTGAAAGCTGCGGATGTCTCTACCTTGGATGGGTCCACAGCCGCTGTGCAGGCACCAGCTTCTGAGGGTGTATTTAGGCCTACGGACTTGCATATTAAAATGATGCCTCCTTTCTTCATTTAGGCCTAAATCTCGAACCATGCCTAAAAAACTGACGCCCAGGCTGCATGCTCAGGCCTCTATCCCTAAAAAACAAATGATTAGAATGGCTGAAGATCTTATAACTAATCAGGGGAAGCCAACCTCCCACTTCAAAGAGACCTAGGACTGAAGTTGTTTATGAATCTTTTGACCAGGATTCTGATTTTTCTGACTCTGATCTGGAATTGCCCTTATCTACTTGAGGATTCTGATGCAGAGGACTGTATTCCCTCTGCTTCCCCTCCAGAGGATTTTTCTTTTGGTAAAACCTTACATACTCTTAGGGAGCATTTCCACTGGGAAAGAGAGTATTTCTCTGATTCAAAAAAAGAGGCTTAGGGATTTCTTACTCCTGCCTCAACACAGGCCTTTAGCTATTCATTTTGTACTAGAAATTGTTGATGATGCTTTTTTGGAATCTAGTTTGGTCCCTGATTCCTTGCCCCTGCTCCCAGAAAACCTGACCGATATTACAGGGTTCCTGATTCACACAAATTCCTTTTTAAAAATCCTGTTTCAGATCCAGAGACAGGGACCCAAGGGCATTAAGGCTTCTACTGCTAAAAATCCTACCCCTTCTGATAGAGACTCCAGGGTGCAGGATAGATGGGGTAAGAAGGTTTACACTTTTGCAACCTTGGTCATTAGGGCTTTAAACTGCCAGTTTCATATGTTAAAGTATCAGCAACATATTATTGGATTGCTTAAACAGAAAATGATGTTGATTCCTGACTGTGCAGAAAATAAAGAATTACATGATTTAATGCATTCTGCTGAACAGGTTGGAAAACATACTTTGCAATGTGGTTTTGATTCATTACTGGGTCTGTGCTCAGAAGGCATGCTTGGCTTAAGGAGCAATCTTTGCCTGATCATGTTAAAGCTAAATTGTTGGATGCTCCCTTGAATCAGGACCGCCTGTTTGGTAAACAAGGCTGAGGAAGTTCTTAAAAAGATGGAAGATAAAGCTAAATCTATGCAAACTGTTAAAGATTTCTTACAAGTTCAGCCTCCTACATTTAGTGGGCACTGGCCCTCTAAGAATTAGTCCTTTCCAGCCCCTTCCAGGTCTTCTCAAGCCAAACCCAGACACAGCAGAAACCCCAGGTTTCAGTCCCAGGGGACACAAGACTAAGCAGTGGGGGGTTTCCAGACCCAAATCAGGGAGTAGTAAGACCCCCCCCCTATGGAAAACTGTCTCAATGACTTGCTTTTGAAACTTCCAAGCACATCTCAACTGAATGCTCCTTTAGGTGGAAAGATTGGTCTGCAGGCCAAAAACTGGGAACTCATTACCCAGGACAAATGGGTTTTAAATATAGTATCCCAAGGATACAGATTTCACTTCCACACTTTACCAACACCAAGTGGGTGGCCAGATCTACCCCCAAATCAGTGGGCAGAGGCCCAAAGTCAAGTACTCTCTCTCTTAAGCATGGGGGCTATTCAGTTGGTGCCAGAAGAGGAAAAGGGACAAGGTTTCTATTCGAGATTTTTTCTGGTACCCAGAAAAGGCAATACATGGCGTCCTATCCTGGACATTTCTACTCTAAATACTTTTCTGGCGATTCCAAAATTCAAGATGCTGACTCTTCACCAGCTGCTTCCTATGCTAGGCAAAGATGCATGGTTGGCAACACTAGACTAAAAGAGGCATACCTGCACATCCCTATCAGGGAGTCTTGCAGAAGATACCTACGCTTCAAAGCAGGCTACACGCACTATCAGTTCTCTGCAATGCCCTTTGGCTTCTCTACTGCGCCCAAGGTATTCACAAAGTGCCTAGCTCCAGTCATTGCATTTTGCAGGCAAAGAAATATTCAAATATACCCATACCTGGACGATTGTCTAATTCTGGCAGAAAGCCAGGACATACTTCTGAATAATATGGCCTTTGTTCAAAGGGTACTGACTTGTCTGGGGTACACCATAAATGAAAATAAATCACAACTGGTACCCTGTCAACAGATTATATTCCTGGGAGCAAGCTTGAATACAACTTCCCAGATGGCTTTCCTCATGCCAGAGAAAAGGATTCATTTGACAACCTACTTCAAACAAGTGGCCACAAAATCCAGTTATCTGCAAGGCAAATACTGCAAGCCTTTGGGTTCATGGCCTCTAGCATTCTTCTAATTCCATATGCAAGGCTGCATATGAGGAAATTGCAATGGTATCTCAAAAGCCTATGGTGTCAACATTCACAGGATCTAGAAGCAATGATTCCTATCATACCTTGCTTACGCCTAGAGTTTCTTTGATGGGCAGAGGCCTGCCACCAAAACAGGGGACTACCCTTCACACTACCCCCTGCCGTCCAAACCTTAACAACAGATGCATCAGACTATGCATGGGGGCTCACCTGGCAGGGAAGTGCATTCAGAGCAAATGGAACCCAAGTCAAATGCACCTACACATAAATCAAAAGGAAATGTTAGCTATACAGAATGCTCTGACAGGCTTCAAGGACCACATTCTTCCAGGACAACTAATGGTAAAGACTGACAACACCACGGTCATGTGGTACATAAACAAGTGGGGGGGGGGACACACTCTTACCCCCTTTGCAGACTGGCCATGGCATTGTGGAACACAACCCTGAGCTACAAAGTGAATCTACAAGCTCAATTCCTGTCAGGAAAATTAAATACACTGGCAGATGGACTAAGCAGAAACCTCATGGACCCACACAAGTGGAAACTGGAACCAAGGATTTTCAACATGTTGACAAGCAAATGGGGGAGTCCAGATGTAGACCTGTTTGCCTCCCCCCAGAACCATCAATTGGACAAATGTTGCACAAGGATTCCCTACAAACTAGCTTGGAAAGGGGATGTTCTATCCTTCAGCTGGAAAAACCTATCAGTTTATGCCTTTTCTCCTCTGCCTCTGCTCTCCAAGGTACTACTAAAGATCAAACAGGACAAGCCAAGGACGATTTTAATTGCAGCAGACTGGCCACGCCAGCACTGGTACCCCCTCCTGCGCAGTGTGTCATGCTTGGCCCCATGGCACCTGCCTCAGACTCCTTCCCTGTTGTCTCAGCAGGAGAACCAGATTCTGCACCCTCAGCTGCAAACCCTGAACCTAGCAGCCTGGCTAATTACCTAATCAATCCTTTGCCACCCCTCAGTAAATCAGTGATGGATATCATTTTAGAGGCTAGGAGGCCTAGTACTTGAAAATCTTATGCTGCAAAATGGAAAAGATGTACCTGGAACCAATCTCGAGGGTTGAGCGCAGCAGTGCCCAATTTACCTCAGATTCTACAATATTTGACTGAGATGCTTCATAAGGGCTTGTCCTTTTCCTCCATTAAAATTCATGCCTCAGCCATTTCAGCTCATTATAGCACAGGGCCTCCCCTCTTCTCTCACCCACTACTCAAGCAGTTCCTCAGAGGGGCCAAAAATTTAAGGCCACCCAGGAGAGCTCCAACTCCAGCCTGGGTCTTTAACTTTGTCTTGGAGAAACTTACTCTTTCTCCTTTCGAGCCAGCTGCTGCTGCAGATTTAAAATTCCTTTCCTGGAAAACAGCTTTCCTTTTCGCAAGAAGGGTATCTGAATTACAGGCCCTTATGGCAGTGGAGCCTTTCATCATCTTTCATGCGGACAGGTTGTCCCTCAGAACTAATCCCTCCTTCATGCCCAAGGTGGTATCCAGTGTGGCTCTTAATCAGTCCCTTCATTTGCCTACCTTCTTTCCTAACCCACAGAACAAAGGGGAACAGATACTGCACTCCATAGATGCGCACAGACAACTGAGATTTTACTTGGACAGGACTAAACCTCAAAGGAAATCTGTACAACTGCTGGTGGCATTTGCTGCAGGGACAGAGGGGAAAGCTATTTCAAAGCAAACCATTTCAAAATGGATAGGCCACTGCATTCATTTCTGCTATAAGCACCATGGAAACCTATCCCACAGAGCATCAGACACCATTCAACCAGGGCTGCATCTACCTCTACAGCCTTTCTCAGGGGCGTCCCTACAAGGGACATCCTAGAAGATGCTACCTGGAGTTCTGTACATACTTTCACCAAGCATTATCATTTGCCATTTTTCTCTAAATCCAGAGCTGGTTTTGCCACTGCAGTCTTGCAGGGCCTTATAGCTGGCCCTAATTCTATTTAAATTCCTCCTCCCAACCTTAGCTTTGGGAATCTACCCAAATGTAATGACTGCAACAGTGAAACACGAAGGACATAGTACAGTTGTGTGCACTTACCATAAATGTAGATGTTCGAGTGTATTCACTGTTGCAGTCCTGGTTTCCCTCCCTCCAGCCCCCTTTCTTCTTTTGGCTGTACCTCTACTCTCACTCACTATGCTCAAAAAGCTTTTTGGTGTATTTGCTTTTTTGTTAGAGGTATATCCTTGTATTATAGATTTAATTGCTTCCCATTAGGGGGGCACCTGACATCTGGGGCAAGAAAAACTGATGTAAATGCGTCGGCTGCATGTTTTATACCCCTGACGGCCTGACATCATGGAAGAAGGGACAGCAACTGACGCAGGACCCAAGACTTTATTAATCAGGCCGACTGAGGGCTACTGCAAGCAGATAACCCAAATGTAATGACTGCAACAGTGAATACACTCGAACATCTATATTTATGGTAAGTGTACACAACTGTACTTTTTCCTCTATATCTCCATTTTTGAGGGCTTGGAAGACGGATGCCTTTTCTTTTCCTTGGGCTGGAATTTTCCTGGATTCTTTTTGACCCTTTATAATTATATTCATGGAATTTCTGAGGATTAGGAAGTGCTTTCCAAAGATTATTGTGATGAATCCCTTTTGGCCCAGGTAACGCTGCTTCTTCCTTCTGTTGGAATGGCTAAGGATAGTTACTACTAGCTCCTCACAAAAGACCTAGAGTGTGTGATGCATCTTGACCATACAAACTGTAACTGACTACCTAGATCTTAGAATTTTGAATTTTTTGGCATGTTTTTTGAGGATGAATTACTGCTACAAAAGAGAGAATAAATCCTGCTACTAGAAAAAAATTATTAGTAAATGGAAAAGGTTTTCTAGTTGGTGGCAAGAAAAGAACTAGCACCCATTCAGGGCTAGTATTTTCTGAATGTACATTTTGTGTGAGTTGCTATCCTATGGCCTGTCTTTCCCTCAATCAAGGTTCACCCATTGCCCATTTCAGCTTGTCTGCCCATGAATCCCCCTCTTTCATTACAGTTTCTTGTGAAACTGTTTTTGAATGGAGTGTTGCATATGAAGCCTCCTAGATTTTAGGTGGATTCAGCATGGGATATTAATGGATCTTAATTTGCTGTTAGTATAACTCATGATGTTATGATGTCCTTATCTTGCCTCCCTTCTTGCTGGTTGGGTTCTGAGACGATCCTGGGCTCTGACTCTGTCACATTCTAAAACTCGAGAGCTTCCACTGGCTCAAAGCTAGGCCCTATCCCAACATGTCTAGCGAGAGCTACCCAGATCTCATTTGCCACTTGAAGCTTCGGGATTGCTGACGACTGGCTCAGGCTAAGTTGAATTCTTTTCTATAATATTTTCTCGTAAAATATTAGTTTTGGTAGCACAGTTTTTGACCATAGGTTATTGCACTCTGTTGTGTGTCTTTCCCTCTCTCTATCGCCTGTTTAGTTGCGGTTTATTGTTGAGGCCATCATTTCCATTTCTTTCAGGCCTACCATCTGTTTAAGTTAGAGGATTCATCCTCCCCTTTCAGCCCATTTTAGTTAGAGGGCTCTACCTTTTTTCCCTTCTCTATCAGGAGCTAGCTGTTTAAGTTATTGACATCTCCTCAGTCGGAGGCATTGTTGTTTTACTTCGAGACTCCCCCTTTTCTCC